>NC_133778.1:68807843-68948819 GCF_003597395.2 Chelonoidis abingdonii
GTTACCTAGGGAGGTCATGGAATCTCCTTCCTTAGAGGTGTTTAAGGTCAGGCTTGATAAAGCCCTGGCTGGGATGATTTAGTTGGGAATTGGTCCTGCTTTGAGCAGGGGGTTGGACTAGATGACCTCCAGAGGTCCCTTCCAACCCTGATATTCTATGATTCAATGGCTTTCCTCACTGCTATTGCAGAGGCCATTATCATCCTAAAAGAAGTGTCCACTGCATCAAATACAAACAGGAGGGATGTTTTGCCTATGATGCAGCCTTCAAGTAATGCCCTGAACTCCTCCTATGCATCCTCCAGAAGGTGGTCAGTAAACCCAGACATCACATCCCTGTTTACAAAGCTGTATTTCACTAACAGCATCTGCTGGTTTGCTATGTGCATCTGGAGAGAGGATGTGGAATACATTTTTCTCCCAAACAATTTGGCCCTTTTTCACTGAGGGTTGATTTAAGTCTTCCTGGACATGATCTCTCATTGGCAGCTGTAACCACCAAGAAATTTGGAGCAGGAAGAGAAGAAAAAGCATGCAAAGTCTTGCAACAGGACACGATAACGTTTGTCTGTGAGCTCAGCTGTGAGAGCTTAAAAAAGCTGGCATGTGCCATAAAGTCTTTGCTAGCTCTAGAAGAGTGTCATTAATCAAGAGGGCTCCCCTCCCGGGGAAGACAACTGGAAAATGAATACAAAGCTTGTGAGTGTTTCTCTTGTACAAGCTCAACTTCTATGCTTAAAACTGGCACCATTCTCCTCAGTGGGTCTTGAGAGCCTGAAGCCCTCAGAGACCAGAGGAGTATGGCATCATCAGGTTTTCAGGTGAGAAACACAGGTGCAGACTCCACGGATGAAGCATACACAGGAAAAAGATAGTGAGTGCTTAGCACTCACTGGCAGCTCCACAGATCAGCACCTCCCTTCCCCTGCACTTCCGACCCACCAGCAGTCTCCTGCCCACCACCGATCAGCATTTGCCCCTCCCTCCCCATGCCTCACACACTGTTCAGTGGCATGTAGGAGATGCTGGCAGGTGGGGGGCGGGGGAGAAGGAAGAGGCAGGGTGAGGTGGGGCTTGGGGAAGGCAGGGTGGAGTGGGAGCAGGGCCTGAAGCAGAGTGGGGATCAAGCACCCTCCAGGAACAGAGGAAGTTGGCACCTATGAGGAGAGGGACAGGTGAACAGGAGCAAAGTGATCCTCCTGAGGGGTTGGGGGTGGGAGAAGGGGGAAAAAGCAATTTGCTCCTCCTGCAATGGGTGGCCTCATAGCACTGGCTGCTCAAGAGGAAAGCACATGCAGATATTATTCAATCTAGGAGGCTCCGAAAGCTGCCTTGCTGGATGGCCTAGTGACCTTCCCCCTGACAGGTTCAGTGAGCACTGCCTGGGGGGAAACAAATGCTCCAAGGGTTCAGCCACTGGGGGAGAGCAGAAGGCATGGGGGGCCAGTAAATTCTAGGCCACGACAATCTGTCTCTACTTTTTGACTGGTCATGCTCTTGCTACAATGCTCTCCTAATGGAGGTGGTCTAGAGGACTCTGACTATAATTAGGAGGGGACAGTGAAGTGCTGTATGGTTCCAAACCAGATCTCAAGTCACCTGATTAGGTCACAGAAATTGGAAGTGCCAAACCTGATGGGGCCACTAGGCAACCAACTTCTATAGTCCAGTGTGGGCAGCAAAGTAGGTACTGGAGCAGGCCTGGTCTTCGGCAATGTAAACGTGCTGAGATTATGATGGCTGACTATTTATAATGAAGGTAGAGAGCTAACTGCAGGGAAAAAAAGGGGTGGGGGAGGAAACTTCACAGGTAGCACCGGCTCAGGCCACGGGTAGTGAGAAGGAACTGAAAGGGATGGGTGGTGCTGCCCTTATATAGCCTCAGGAAGGGCAATGAGGAGAGACGGGGTATGTACACCAACCCAATGGGTATGGCTGCACAACAAAAACAAACCCCACACCTTTCCAGCTCCAGTACACTGGCTACATTCATGTTTAAGATGATATGCGCACCACCCAAAGAACTAGACCCTTGTCCAAGCAACCCCAACTCCACATATGAGAGAGGGTGCATAGAAGAGATACTACAGCAGTAGCCATTGAATCTCTGTTCAGATACTTTAAAACCTTGTGACAGGAGTATTTTGTTCCCCTAGCCCCTAGAGATCCCTCCCATGAGTAAAGTTCATTTATTCTGGCTTTGCATAGGCTTAAAGAAATTGGTCTTTAATTTTCACTTAAGACTCAATGCTAGGAGAATGAATCCCATTTCTTTTCCAAAGGACTGATCTCTTATAGTAAATAATGCAGGTGTGGCAGTCAAAGCTTTTATGCTTATTTCAAAGCCAGTAATCCTGGGTAACAGTCATCAAAGGAAGCTTCAATGCACACAAAACACGTATCTATCAGTCACATACTGTTTTCGCTACAGGACAATTTCAAGAGAGTTATATCTGTCTTACTACAGACAGTCTCCCTCTCAATTACAGAGAGAAAGTTATTTAGAACTATGAACTAAATTCCATTCAAGTGCAAATTCAATAATGAGACTAACAAGGTAGAGGAATGCTTTCATGCCTGGTGTCACACTGTATACATCAATCAACAGTAACCCACTTGAAATGACAGCTCTGTAGACACTGTGCGATATGGAAGCCTTGGTAAAGACATACAGAAAAGAGGTCTAATGATAACTATTCTGAAAAGAAAACTGAGATCATGTGGGCTAGCAAGAATTCTGAAGACAAGACATGTATGGTGATTGGTTAAAATGCCAAAATTATTTTATAAGACTAAGCCCTAACTGAACTGATGCTGTGAGCCAGACTTAACAGGTGGGTGAAGTCATTCTGAGCTTGTCTTGTAACAGAACAGCTGTTGGTATCCTCTACAAACTACTGAGATGAAACAGCAATGATGCCACCATGTGCCATTTCACATGGAAAAAACTTCCCTGCCTCCAAAAACATCATAAACTAAGATGAAACATTAAGACAATACCATAGTGATGTGAGGTACAGAACATCTGTGAGACATAGGAAGGTTGTCACACAGTGTGATGGCAATGTTGGTAGCACTCACTCATCCTGTTTAGGCAAAGCAGAGAGGAAACTTTTCTGTAGACCCTCTCCTTCTTGTTTATTTAACAGCAAAATCCAGCCCTTTTGGGCAGGAGCCATGAAGTGGCAGTGGAAATGCCAGCTGCACCAAGAACCACTCTGCCAAGTTCCATATGTGTGTAATAAACACATGGTGGGCAAACTGCCACTCCTTTATAAGGCAGTAGCAGGTGTCCCTGGGCAAGCACATGCCCCATGCTGCTATTCCCCTGGCTGACCTACATGTCCCTATAAGGAATGTGTTACACCTCCTTTGGCATGGACATACCAACAGATTTACTAACTGAGAGGGAAACCCTGCACTTATCACTAGGTAGGACTCCTGTCCTGTTGCTATCCAGGAATTCTGGGTGTTGAGGGAAGAGTCGCTCCCTGTTCTCTCAAGAACACTTCTCCTCTCCATGTACACTTATATTCATTAATATGGGCAGAATTTGGCCTTAAGCATCCATGAGATCAAAATCACAAACACCAATGGTGCCAGTGCCGCAATGTTCATAGGGGTCTGAGGGCTAGAATTTAAGCAACCTTCAGGATGAACTGTAGCAACCTCTAATGAACGAGGGTGCAGGATCAGTTTTGTCAACAGAGATACAAAGCAAAAGGGTACATGTATTCTTGCTTCAGGATCTTAATTCAGCATCTACATTGTTTAAATTACACTCACTACTACAGAAGACCATATGGCTTCCCTCTACCCACATCATTTGAAATAGACATTTGTGTTGAACGTCACTTGATACTTTTCTATCCATTGTTTTACTGTGTATGACACATGTAATTACTACTTCCAAATTACAGATTTATTTTTATTTATTTATTTTAAAAAAGAGGGACACTGCCAGAGAACAAGTTTCCTTACCTGTGTTTACAGTAGGTTAGCAAAAATGAAGTCATTTACAATGATGTAATTGTGGGAATACCTGCATTTTTGTTATAGAAGGTATTTTCTTCTACATGGTATTGGAGGTGTCAAGTGGATGTGGACCATTTCATCACTTTAAAATAAACGTAAGTATTTGTATATATTGACAACTCCCTCAAAATTTACTCACAGGTATATCACAGCAATCAGAAAATATCCCTTTAATCTGGTAGAAATACTTCAGCAATATCTGCTGGAACAGGGGTGTGACAGCACCCCATGTTCTTTAGTGATATTATTATGACATTATAAGTTAAGTTCCCTCTAAGCTGCATAGCAGGCTATAAAAGGGCTGTGCAGGCACGCAGCCACAGGGGCCTGGAGAGTAGAGGGGAGGAAATTGGGGCATGAATGGCTGCCGGCAGGGAGAGGTGCCTCTTCCTTGGAGCTGCTGCCACATTTTCCCACCAGGAGCAGTTACCGCCATGTAAGGATGGCCGCCTTTTCTTGCCCAGCAGAATTTGGTATCTTAGTGGTACAGGGGTAGCAAATTCTGAGAGATGGGGGTTTCGGAGCTGCTGCTGGTAGGGAGAGGCTTCTCCCCTGGTCCTGTAGCTGCTGCAGTGAGAGAGAGCAGGGGTGCGTGTGTGCGCGCTCTCTCCCCACCCCCATCATAGCCCTAGGGCAGCCTGCACCCCAAATCCCTTATTCCCAGCTGTAGCCCCAGCCCTAAGTCCTCGCTCTCCCACACTCCAACCCCCTGCCCTCTCCTGTATCCTGAACCCCCTCATTCACAGCCCCACCCCTGAGCCCACACCCCCTTCATCTTACCCCTCTGCTCGAGCCCTGAGGCCACCCCCTACCTACCCACAAGCCAAACCTCTGAACCCGACCCCTCCACACACCACCTCCATATTGGTGCACATAAAATTAATTCCTCACATGGGATGTAAAAACTTAAAAGGGAACACTGAGAAGGTATTTTATGCAAGGTAAGTCAGATGCGAGATCACTGAAGAGGTTATGATTTGCTGAATGATTATTCTATTTGTATGCATGTATCATTTTTGTATCTGAAGTTATGAATATTGACTATGTATCTGTATTTTAAATATAGTTACACCTGGGTAACACCCATTAGACAAGACACTGTCTAGATCACAGGGGATTTCAGACTGAAGTGCAGCTTGCCTCTTAAGAATCTGCATCCTGCTTGTATCATCTCTTAAGGTGAGAATCTGCTATTAATATACTTAGATTGGATATAAAGTTTAGTTAGCAAATAAACAAAAATGCAAGACAATCTGCTTTGATTTGTTTGCTATAAAAGATTAAACTATAAAAAGATTTTAAAATGATTAACTTATTTTTGCTTTATCTAAAAGAGTGTGGGAGAATCATAACTCAAGGGCAAAAGGCTCGTGCATATTCCTCTCCACATTGTGTGTGTGTGGGAGGATTTTATGAGCTTACACTGTGCAGTTCCCTGTGCAGCACAAGACAGTATAATTTTGGGTTTATACTCCAGAAGGGATGCGTGCCTAAGAAGCTGGGAGTAGCTTTCCCATGCAGGGGCTGGACAGAGAGTCTGCCTGTAAGTGCAGCTAGGTGTGTCCCTACCCATAGGTATTCGTAGGCTGGAAGGCTTTGTAGCTTGTCACAGCAGCGCAGTGTAAAAAAGGGAGCCCAGGCTGGTGGGCTCAGTGGTACCCCAGTTCTAGGTGGTGCCCAAAGGGGAACCTGTCACAAGCGGCTCTCAGCACAGAGATTAAAGATGAAAGCACACATGCATGTGTACACACAGGAGATTACCACCTATGGATAAGATTTTGCAAGTAATCTATTGTTTGTTTACTGGGAAATAAGGGTCATAATTTGAGTTTGGATTTGGAGCTCCTTAGTGTTATTAAAAACAAGAAACCAAGTGGCACCAGATGCAGACCACAGAAACTAAAAAGAGCCGAAGGAGAGAAAAGCTGACTGATCCTGAAAGCCACTAGCAGCTGTTTCTAAACATCCTGGAGTAAGGGGAATTATTTGGACTGAAAGACACAAAAATACATGCAGTGCACAGCTGCCAAAGCTCTTTCTGCATTTCAAAAGGCCACATATATACTTACGTATGCAATGGCAAGTTTCTCTGTAGTGGAAGGTTAAGATAAACTTGTAATGGTAAACTAGCAATTCGTTAACCAGACCGATACTGAAACCAAGTATGTGCAATATGGGGCAATCTTAGGAGAAAGATAAGAGTTCCTCTCTCAGAGGAGTTCTCTACAGGTAAAGCTGGGTGCTGATCTCATCCAACCTGCCTCTCTAATCCATTCAAAAACGCATCTGAAAAAAAAAGAATCACGCTTTGTCTGCTACGATGACTACAGCAAGCTCCTCACAAAATTGCTTCTCTGGCTTCTGCAAGAAATTCAAGGGACTTATACCAGCTTTCAAATCCCTATGCCACTTTGCTCCTGCTAGCCTCTCTCAACTACATCTTCCACCTGTCTCGTTTCCTTTCTACGCCTAGGCCCTTACCCAAGCCAGTCTCCTATTCCTCCACTGACTCACTCCTTAAACACCTCCATGAGGCCTATACATCCTAGCTTTCCCCCTCCAAGTCTAAAGAGCTATGTTAATAGTGCTCACACTGCAAGGTTTCATAATCAAAGCAGCCATGTGATCTTATTGTTCTAACCCTTGACTTCCCTTCCCCAACCCTCACTGGGTTTCTCAACCTTACCTCCTGATAAACATACTGTAAGGCATGTCTTAAATTTCAGATAAGCACAGTCAGGGCAGGAGTGTTCTCTTGTCTGTAAATCACACATTTCTGGTACTGTATAGATAAAAATGAAGATTTATCTAAACTAGCCACCACCCCCTCAGCATGTATATGGAGCTTTACAGAATAAGGCTTTGATGTCAATGCTAAAAAAGGGGGATCCCCCTTTTCACGAGATTAATTACTGCGCAATAATTATCTCCCTGTAAAATCCTAGCAGAGACAAAAGTACCTGAAGTTTCTACCTGAAGTGGCTGAGTGAGGTTAATACTTTACTGCCCTGCCTGGGCAGTCACTTCGCCTAGTTTACCTTTTAGTTAAGCTACAGAGCCTTGTCTCCACTAGGATTTTAGAGCAGGATTGATAATGGTACTTACTGGTAACTTTAGCTATTCTACAATAAAGATGCACCATTTCCCCTTCTTCCCTGCAGTACAGGAAAAGGTACTGATCTCTAATATATTTTTTTTTTTTTTTAATAGAAAGAAAACCAGACAGGCATAGAGAATAGAAATCCATCCTTCAGAGTACCAGTCCTGTGCATTCTTCACCAGAGCAGTGTCTCCCTAATTTATAGCTGTGCACACTTCTATAGGGTGTATTTGAGAAATAAAAAACAGCTTGATAACTTACATCCTGCCTCTCATTGCTTTGGCTTTTTGTTCCTCTTCAAGGTTTCTTGGGGGAGTTGAAGGCGTCATCCCGTCATTTAAACACCCAGTGCCATCTTTTAAGCTTCCTCGATAAGTTCCTCCTTCTAGGGTCTAAAAACCAAAGCATTATAGAACAAATGTTATCCTTGAGCTACAAGGCTAGAGTTACCTTCTGTTGCAATAATCACCTCGGCAATCGTGAGTAGTGGAAACTGAGAACAGACTAAATGTTCAGTTATGTCCCCTACTGCCCCGCCTCAGAGGTTTGGTTATATTTCAAGTGGATATAGAAAAAAAGAAAAAAAAACCTGAAACCTATAGTCTGATTCACTGCAGCACAGCAGAAAGCATACACCATTAAGCACAGGAGGAAAATGTTGGTTATGCTAAAATAAGCATCTCAAAATTATTCAGAGCGATCTTGAAAGAGAAAAATCCCATGGCCCTCCAAAATATGATAGAATTAGGCTACAAGCATTTAGAATGTTGTTCTGTGGAAGATTCAATGAAACTTCCAGTAAAGTAACATACAAAAAACTGAGACACTGGTCTGAAACCCACTAAATATTACTGATTTCACTATGGGGGGGGGGGGGAGAGGGAAGTAGAGAAGAGAGAGAATAGGTATCCTGCTATGAAAACCTCATACATAAAAAGTGCATGTTAACTCTGTTAATCAGCTAGTAATTTAAACCTATTCAGTAGCTGTTAAATTTCTAGAAGTTCCCCTTCTCTAGTCACAACAAGCCTATTTCATTCTGAAATACCTGTTTGGTTTCAATGCTTTCTAGTCTGAGATTTCAGCACACAGAGAGAGAGTATCTGGTTGGGGAAAGTATTGTCCTCAGGGTTGTATGCTCTTGGATGAGGGTGAAGTTCAGCATTTGAAGGAAACAAATTACTACTTCTATTGTGGAATCACTTTGCCAGATAAAGCTGGTTCCACAGATTCATAGGAATTCCAGCACCGCTTGTTTTATTATTCTCTTCACCCTTAAAATGAGTGCAAGAAAATGAACCTTCACAGGCTCAGCATAGGTCTGCCTCAATTCTGACTTTTTCATTGAGCAAAACTTGTTTAAGCTGTAGCAATTGCCCAAGTTTACAGGCCCAGGGATGTTTTACCCTATAGAGGATTGTTTCAAGGAACAATTAAAGGAAGCCAAAATCATTCCTCCCAGACCATAAGCAACTGCCCAATAGAAAGGAGATTGTAAATTGCAAACGCATTACAGTAAAATCTAGAACAGACTAAAGCCAGAGGATTTATGGTGTTTTCACCATTGTAGAGATCAGAACAAAAATGAGAATTTAAAAAAAAAAAAAAGAAGAGAAAGTGACACAGGTCGTGCTTTAATTTCAATAAGGTTCCTCACAACTATTATACATTAAGAGGTTAAACAATTTTGCTATTTAGATTCATTAAAATTTTCAGAGATACTTAGGTCAAGCAACAGACAGCTGCTTCATAGCTAAACTCTCATGGTAAAAAAAAAAAAAAAAAAGTTACCATATGATAAATAAGGCCCTGCCTTTAAAATATGCAAAATGTTTGTCTGTCCCGAGGAATGGCTCTTAGACATGAATATATGAAATTCACCGGTATCACACAGTTCAAAGGCTACACAATGCTTTGAAAATTTAACATTGACTTTGGTGCAACATCTGCACAGAAGCTTGCAACTGCAGTTAATTTTAGTTGTGGAGTAACAACTATTAAACTCCTACACTGAACCGGAGAGCCTAAAGGTTAATAAAAATGCAGCAGGTGCAAACGAGCAAGGAAATAAAGCAGGCTGTTGAACTCATGCTATAGACACAAGTTATGCCTACTCTATACATAATTTCCAAGACACTACTACACTTACCAGCTTACTTTTGACCAACTTTTCTATTGCACTGACAAGATCCGCAGCAGTTGGGACATCAGAGGAGCTCTGACGAGCAGCTAGCAAAGAAGAGGACTGCAAGACACCAGTCGCAAAGGAAAAGCAGGTTAGCAGGATGAGAAGGGGTTAGGAAAGTGACCAAACCAGCAGTCAGCGAGGTAATGTTAGGGACTCAAGCAGGAAGCACATGGGCGCGTGAGGATCACATGCACGGTGTCAGGTGGCTGACTATCACCAGACTAGCAAAGCACAGAATTAGCACTGGAATTCTGGGTGGCATTTCTGTGTAGGATTAAAAAATTAGTTGCTAAGAACAGGTGAAAAGGGCGACCATATTTCCCAAAGGAAAACGGGGACATTGTGCAGGCTGGCCCGACCTTCCCCCTAGGACTGGGGCAACTCATTCGCCCTGCCCCTGTCCCCATGCGAAACTGGGGCTGCTGTTGCTGCTTGCTCAAGCCCTGCCTCCCCCTCTGCGTAAGGCAGGCATTACCACTCACCTCCCTCCCCATTTTCCTCTGCACCCCTCTCCCTTTTTGGGGAGCAGAAGTGGGCATTTGTCCCAATTGTTCATGCCAACTTGATAAATGCCCACTTTCATAATAAAATAAGACAACAATAGCCAGGACAGGGCTTTAAAAAAAAAAAAAAAGAAAAGAAAAGAAAAAAGGGACAGTCCCAGCCAAAACAGGACATATGGTCACCCTATAACTTAAAAAAGCAAGTTTCCTTACCCATGTTGCAAGTCACGGGTAGGATTATAATGAACACTTTAAAATTCAGTTCCTTCCTTTTAAGGATCTCAATAGTTTTACAGACATTACAAACTGATCTTGCTTACCCAAAGGTAGACAATACTATTCCCTTGATTTTACAAGTGGGAAAGTGAAGGCACACAGGGTTAAACGTTTTCAAGAAGTAAATGTGATCAGCACTCCTTGGGAAAACATAAATAAGTCAGGCATCAGGTATCTTGTGTTGAGCATCCAAAAACTAAGGCAAAGTCAACAACTTGGGCAAGGAATTTAGTCAGTTTCACTTGCTGGTTCTCATACATTAGCACTCTTCTGCAACATTTGGGTTGCAAAGAGTTTTTATTTTAAAACTATGGCCAGGTCTGTACTACAGGTTCTGCAGGCACAGCTGTCAGGGATGTGAACAAATGCAATCTCTGACCAACATAGCTATGCCAGCAAACTGAGGCAATGTGTATACCCCCCATCCCAAATTTCTGCTGGGTGCAACATATGGTGCAATCATGTGCCCCCCAAACCTTTAAAGTGTGGGCCCTCCCCACTCTCAGTGGTTATGCATCACCTCCGCCAGCAAAAGCCCCCAGCATAGATTTAGTTATATTGGCAAAGCTGGACCAACAGCTTGTTCTGCTCAGGTGTGGGGGCGGGGGAAGAAGGTTAAAAAGAAAGGGCAGGTAACCTTTGCCAGCATAAGCCAGGTCCACACTAGGGGTGCTCTGACAGTACAGTATACCGATATAGGAATACCTGTAAGGTGCTACTACTTGGGACCAGGCCTATGAAAGGAAAAGTGCTTTAAAAACACACCCCTATATTCAAAGAACTCTCTCTACAGGTGTTAGGGTTTTGTAAGACAAATACAAAGCTATCATTTTTTAACTTGGGTTCCCGAAGTTCAGCACCTAACTCTGTATTTAGCATCTGCACTTTTTTTTTTTTTTTTAAAAGTGCTCTAATTGTCAATCGTGATGAGCACCCATAATTGAGCACAATCAATAAGTGCTATGAACCTCCAGCACCCTGAAGACAAACTTGCCTATGTGAGAAGAGTCAGGTGGATAGAAGAGATCTATACTAGCTCATCTGAAAATACATTTATCCTGTACTGAAGATGACAAGTGATGACTGCATCTCTGTGCCCCTTGATAATAGGCTCTGTGCAATGTGCATGCTTTAATGGCAGCCAGCTATAAAGATTCAACTGCCTTTACAGTCTCTCCCATAAGAATTATAAAAGGCTTATTTATCTCCTCAGCCACTTAGTGAAGGGTTGCAGCTTTTTGGGGGGGGGGGGGGGAAGAAAGAAGGGTATTGCTTCAATTAAGTCACTATTCAAGTTCTTAATCTCCAGTGTGCACTCATTAGAAGCGTTGGTGAATGAGACCCAAGAGAAAAGTGACACTGGAGATTAGGCATGTGGCCATCTCATCAGACAGACTATTGTGTTGGTCAGCAAATTGACAGGGGACTGCTTCCTACTGTTGAATGATACAGCAGCAGGGAAAAGGGGCAGAGCAGACTCATCCTACTCACTTTTCTTGAGGCAGTTCAGAAAATGCCAACATATTGCCAGTTTCTTTTGTAATTTTGCATCTAATTAACAGCTCTAATTAAAACAAAAAGTAACAGATAATCAGGTTGTTAATTTACCATTCAACAGAGGAATTAGCTTCTGAACCAGAATGTAATCTTTAAATTCTTTTTCAAGATTACATGCAGCTATTGCAGCAGGAGAGGCATCTCTAGCAAAAACAAGACTGACAAGCAGAGTTCTGAAGAGAGAAAATAGCTGGATGTTTAAGCCACCATTTTCAAATGTAGATGCCTAAGTAAATGGATCTGATTATCAGGAGGTGCTCAATGCCATACCTCCCACTCAACACTAGTTGAAATAAGTCAGCAACATAGGTACCTCAATAGTGATTTAGATGCTTAATATTGAGCACTTATGTGTTTTGCATTTACACTATTTTGATCGTCAAACCATTGTGGGGGGGAGGGGAGAGAAGCCAAAGCTAGGGGGAAGAGGGAAAGATGTAGCATGGGGGTGGGAGGGAGGAGAATGTGTGTCAGTACTGGAACTTTTAAATGGTTTCATAAGAAAGTTTTGATGTGGAATAAAAAAATTAAATGCACAAGTCTTCCAGCTGCAAATTAAAAGTAAACTAAACTAGTTTCTCTTTAACTACAGTGGGTGTTTATAGGGACAAATGCATATGGGGGAATTCAACCACCACTTTCAAGCGGTGTTCCTCATTATTTTGGTAGACAAGGGCCTCACAAATCAGCATGTGCAGACTCTCAATATTCCAGTTAGATAGGGAACAGAATGGCACTAGTCACTGACTGTTCCTCCAGCCAAACCAAAAAAGTTAAAGAAAAAAATCTGTTCTTTTTAACCCAAAAACATTTTAAAAAAATTTTTCCTTGCAAAACCAAAAGGAAAGAATTTGTTTAATTGAATAAAATGTTTGAATATCATCATTTTAAAATGAAGTGTTAATTTGAGAATACTCTTTCAAAATCAATACATTTTGTTTTGATATATCTGAAGCTTTTCCCTTCCATCCCCCTCAATTTTTTGGCTGAAACTCTTCATTGAATTTACAAACTAGCTGTGATGCCCTGAAAAGTGTGGTGTTTGGCAAGTTTGCTATTCGTTAAGAATAAGTGTGGCCAGCTCTAATAGGGAAGTATTATTCTTCTCATTTTACAGATGGACAACTGAGGCACAGAGTCTAAGCAATTTGCTCAAGAAGTCTGTGGAGGAGCAAGGAATTGAATCCAAGTCTCCCAAGTTCCACATTAGCATTCTATCCACCAGACCATCCTTCCTCTCATAAAAGACTGCATTGAGGTCCTGAGTAAAGTCATCTTTGTCAGGCAAGTCAGAGGCACAGTTTCAAGTGAGTGGAGAAGGCCCATACCAGGCTGTTTACATAAGGATGAATGTTTGAAAGTGAGTGCATCAACTCACACCCCAACCTGCATTTTAAAAACACCTAGTTCTGGATCCATGCCCAAAAGTTAGAATATAAGCCAAGTCTGACAGTTATTCTCCTCTGGGATGGGGGAAGTAATCAGGATGCCAAAAGGCTCCGTAAAGTTTATCTGTATGGAGAAGAAAACTGATTAGTTCATCGGTATTGAGTGTTAGAGGATCACGCATGTACCATAGACACTCAAATCTCCTGGCATGTTAAACATCAGAAGTGGTGACCAGAGGCATGAGACAGATTAAAAACAAAATCTAAATTCTGCAGGCTACCAGCCAGGAATCAGACTAACACCATACTGGTATGGATCCAAAGCTTTGCTCCCCACATCCCCTCTCCAGCCAGCCAGCAGTACATGCAATACATAGAGTCAAGAGTCCATGACTCCCAGCTGCTGTCTGCCCATCTTGCTGCCACCACCCAGTGTTGTAACAGAAGCTGACAGATGAGGAGTGCCCCTGAATCCACTCTGTATCACTCTGATCCAGGGGTCCACACATTGGCTAGCTTGCAGAGACTTGCTGCTCACTGCCGTTTCTGAAGCTCCTAACCTGCCATAATCCTCCCCAGAACCAGCAAGTTTTGGGGACTACTTCCTGATCTCTCCCATTTTTGCACACAGAAACTAACTGGATCTTGAGGGGAGGGAAGTATAGTGTTAAAACAGCTGCTTCCTTTCTTTCATCATGGCATCTAACAGGAAAACAGATTTGTATGAGTTGACAGAGCAAGGAAAAAAAATAAAATATGTAGAGAAGACCGACAACCAGGGCAATTAACTGAACACAAAGCAGATCCATGGATCAAATATACAGGCTAAAGTCTCCCTTCACTCCAAAGCAAAATGAAATAATCTAAGGATTCATTTTATACACCGCTACGCCATTCATCATAGCAGAATGCCCCCCACAGCTTCTCTGTCACATGGAGCTAAACGGCACAAGCAATAAGTAAACCGCCAAAAAAGCCATAGAGCTTACTTTCCAAAACACAGGCACCTTAATATCGACATTGGGTGGTTAAATGGACATTCAGGCACCAAAACAGTAATCTGGGTGCCTGAGAGTCCAGGTGTCTAGTCAAAGATGCCCAAGCTGAGCCCCAAAAGTAGCAGAAATACAGGTAACACAATAGAAGAGAAAAGCCTATTGACAAGTAGCCTACCAGCATGATGCACAAGCATGGGAAAGAATGGAAGATTCCTAGGACTTTGAGCACCTAAGTTGTTGCTACAGTGCAGAACAAGAGATGTTAGCATTCTTTTTGTGTTTTTGGAGGAGGGGGGTGTCAGGGAAGCGAGAGTACTCCCAGCTGTCTCTGGAGAGACCCAACAAACTACTACTTTGAACTTGTATAGCGCTTTTCATTTCTAAGTTCCAAAGCAGTTTAGAATGGTGCATAAGGACCTTTCTCCCCATTTCATGGATAGCAAAGCTGAGGCACAGAAGTGAAGTGACTTACCTGAGGTTACACAGGAAGACACTGCAGGACTTGGATTAGTGCCCAAGTCTCCTGACTCCCAGTCAGTTTCCTTTCTAGATCTCATGCATTTGATATGTCTGCTCTGTTCACTGGGGCCAAAACAGTCACCAACCAGCACATGCATTGCTATTGCCAGATACCAAGGGCACTTGTGAAACATGAATATCTATATTCCTGAGTACTTATTACATAAATTCCAAAGTTATAGACATCCTGAACCCACAAACCAAAGAAGAATTGTCCTTATGCACCAAAGCAAAGACTACAAGGTTGGATTGCTCAACAGGCACCATTTTCTTAAAAGCTATTCAGTGAACGGTTCTGAACAACCGCACAAGAAAATTGTCCACGGTAACCTGACTGACCCATGTATACTGGAAGAATTATTCACTATTAATAAAGTAGTCAAATGAATAAAGCATAGGTCATTTGGGGAACACAACTAGCCAGCAAACTCCTACCATCTCATCCTGCGTAGGGTCATTGTCAAAAATCTTCATAGGAGGAGGAAGCGGTGTGTGGGATTCTTCATCTGGCTCGTCTTCTCCCCAGCCCTTCTTACTCTTCTGAAAGCAAGATCATTGTTAGACACAAAAAATGCTGGTAATATGAACACACCACTTCAGAGCCTAGCTAGCTACCTTTATGCTTCATTTCTAATACAATAGCTGTATCAACACTGATACGGGGCAGGGAGGATTATGGATAAGTCTGGCTGCCATGACAAAGGAAAGTCGTTGGGGGTGTGTGTGTGTATTTTTTTACACTATTGAGAGGTCAGGGACAATATATTCTTCCAAAGCAAGTTGTTGAAAGCCATTAAATAATAGTTAATGAGACACTTAAACATCTTCCTATTTACGCTATGCCTGACAAAGGCCACATCCAATTTAGACTAATAAAAGGTAATGTAAAGCTTTGAGTTTAGCATCTCCCCATGCATTCAAATAGCGCAACCTTCATGTTCTGTTCAGCTTTCACACTAGAGCTGCTGACCAGATGGATTGCGAAGTAACAAATTCTAATCAGAGCGACACACAGGGTAACTATGGCCATTATTGCTACAGACAAATATATTTAACCTCAAAAAATATTGGTATGGCTTACAAAAGTTAGTGTTTTCCTTTAATAGAAAAGAATCTCAGTTTAAAACTAATATAGGTATCAGCATAAATTGTTAATCATTGCTCAAGAATGACTACTGTGCAGTTTAAAGTGGAATATCTTGTTTAGCAATTAAATTGAAACAAACCACCAAACATCCTGATGTATAATAATTTTGAAAATCTTAGCTCTAATTAATGCTAGATATTCAAAATGGCAGGATCATATCTATCGCACCAATATACATCAATTTTGTTTTAGTTTTTCTGAAGTGATATTAGATCTTTCGTACTCACACTGTAGTTTTCCTGTAAGCACAAAAGGAGGTTCACCACCACTCCCATTCAGCCCCCCACCTAATTTAGCACACTTTTTAAAAGTGAAAGTAAATAACAAGGCACCATTATTCCAGAATAAGAGTATGTACACAGTTACTCAGAAACAGTTATTCCTGACTACGTGTAGACGAGTCGACTCCTTATTTTGAATTGACAGACAATCACTGAATGCTCTGCCCAAGATACAGTCTCAGCTACATTACAGTAAATACATACTTCATCTGCACTGTCCCCTTGAGGAGTGGTCTCATCTCCAGGCTTCGGTGAACCCAGGTCAAAGCTCTTCCTGCCATCTCGCACTTTCTTCTGTTTTTTGATGTTACTCTCAGCCTTCCCACTGTTCAGCCGGCGCACAGGACTGGTCAGCCATTTTTTCAGTGTGTTGGTTGAACGCTTTGGGCCAGGAGAGCTCTGGATTGAGTTAAGGGACGACTGAGGCTGCAAGTTGGCCACCGAGTCCGACTTGCCTCCATTTTCATTGGAAGAGACTGAATATGCATCTGAAGGAAACAAAACATAACTGATGACATGGCCTGCTGGCTTTCTGGGACTACCCTAGATTAGAAGATACCATGTTACAGTGCATGTGGATTTGTGCAAAGCAGAACAAAACAAAGATGTTTTGAAAGATAATTTGTCAAGTGTGAACAAGTCAGTGTTTTCTTCAGAAATAAATTCTACAGCAGAGCGCTCTTCACTGCATATTTGATGGAAAAATAAGATGGTTAAGATTCCTCTAAATCCTATACTCTTCATTTCCCTCCATATTACCTGTGTTTGTGAAACAGAGCACATACAAAAATGTAACTAGATTTTCTCAGTTCCTACCCCAGACTCCACTGAAGTGAGAGCAAGGCACAAAATAGCTACCGCAACAGGGAATACCAAAGCTCTGCCAGCCATCAGCACCTAGTCAGTTTGTTCTATTGTGTTTCAACTACTGCCTGGAAACCTAAGTGATCACATGTAAGCACTATGTCTCTTCTGATAGCTGATGGGTTTTTAGGTTGAGTCTCTATGCTTGTGCTAGCTCCTCGCAAGAAGTGGGAAAGTATAGCTTAGAGAACAGCTTCAAAAGTCATTCCTGACAAGATCCTCTTTTTGCAGGTTCCCTCCTCCTGCTCAGTAAGTGATGCCCTTGATTTGAGTGAAGCCTTGCACCTTTCATCTGGATCAGTAGTGGCTGGCTCTAGATTCAAAGTGAATCATGCTGTGCAAAACTGACATCTTTAGATCTGGCAAAAGGTAAACGTCACTCCATTTATTTCAAAGCACTGAATCCTATTTCAGAAAATTAGGATTAGGAATTTTGTACAGATTCCACTTGGGTAGGTGGATTTTGTTTTCAGGACAGCAGGGGTTATATGTACTGTATCTTTTAAAGACTGACAAGGAGCCAGGCATAGGGCAGCCAGGGAAAGTAGTTGGCAGAAGCTCTACAGCCAAAGGGAGACTCAGGGTTTGGGGAGAATACAGTGTTCCTTCAGTGTACAGAATGAGAGAGTACTTTGACATTGCCTGATGAAATCAACCAGAATTATTGAAGTTGAATTGAAAGCATAGTTCTCCAGTGTGCCAGGTCTGCTTCTCCCAGTGCAGACTTAGAAAACAGGGCAGAAGGGAGAGCACTCAGCATATGGGGATCCTGGGGTGGCATAAAGCCATTGCAGAAGTTCCTGTATTATCTTGTCTTCCCTACCCCACAAACAGTGCATAGTAAACAGACAGGGAATAGAGCAGTGGTCCCCAACCTTTTTGCCTGGCAGGTGCCAGAGAAAGGACCACTGCAGCAGTGGAGCACCCGCTGAAATGCCACCAAATTTTGGTGGGGATGCCTCTCGCTGACACCGCTTGCCGTCGACAAGCGACATCGAGAGGCATCCCCGCCGAAATGCCGCTGAAATTCGGTAGCATTTCGGAGGGTGCTCTCCTGGGGTCCAAGACACGGGCATATTAAGATGCCCCCGTGGGTGCCATGGCACCAGTGGGCACCATGTTGGGGACCACTAG
This sequence comes from Chelonoidis abingdonii, assembly GCF_003597395.2. NCBI lineage: Eukaryota > Metazoa > Chordata > Testudines > Testudinidae > Chelonoidis > Chelonoidis abingdonii. The sequence goes on from NC_133778.1 coordinate 68,825,834, forward strand.
AATAGAGGACGTGGATGGGCTGGTTTTAGTGTGCAGGTGCTGGATGTGGTGGTGGGCTATAATATACAGGAAGTCAGACTAGATGATCTGGTGGTCCCCTCTGGCCTTAAAACTTTGACTCTCTCCCTCTCTATACCCCTGCAATTCCAAGCTGCCTGGAGGCTGTTGACACCTGACAAAAATATAGAGTCCTAGCTTGTACCGGGTGACTGGTGCAGCACTTGATGGCTCTAGGATCGATTGGCACTCAAAACTGACTTAATGGCTCTGCGAATCAGTAATAGGATGATGGACCCTTTACCTCCTAGGCGGACAGTTCAAATCCAGCCCAGGTCAATAAGGACTAAAAGTACGCATCTTGACCATTCAGCAGATGGTGTGAAAGGAGATCTGACTGGTACTCAGTAAATGGTTTTGCACACCACTAAAACCACAAACACATTTGGCATCCTCTCTGGCAGGCAAAGTAGCAAGACTGAATTACATGCACCCAGATAATTGTGAAAACTGTCCTCTCCTCAAGCTGATTCTACAAGAGGTGCCCATTGTTGGGAGTGGGCAGGGGGGAAAAGACAGATGGAAAAGGCTGATTAGGTTATGGGGAACCCATTCCAATGGGAGCTCATTGCACAGCACATTTTGCTGTCAGAATGCTCTTTTCCTTTAATCTCATCTCATGTGCTCCACAATACTGGAAACTTAAAATTCCACTTGCCCCACAGGAGTTTCCTGCCTATAGGTTGAATTCCATGGCATAACACTGATTTCCAACAAAACAAGTTCATCTTACCTGTTCCATTTGTTGTTTTGCTTTCTTAATGTCAGAGTCTTGTTCTGACAAATTGTGATTATACAGCAATGAACTCAAACGGGTAGCCATCACTGGATTTATATACCCTCCCATCAGTGCCCCTCAGTAAGAACTAGATTCAAGATGGCTGATCTTCTGGGGGAGTTTGTTTTGGATCATAATGTTACTTTGAATGCAAGATAGGGGTTTCTTTTAACGTGTGTCTGTACATACTAACCAGACATTTGCCGTTAGAACCCTCTCCCCCTAGCCCTCCAACAAGCATAGTACCCTATGGCCTTGAATACCCTGCAAATGGGGCTAGCCCTGATGTGTGCACAGTACATGTTTAAATTGAGAAACAAAAGAATCCACTCTCCATGACTGCCAAAAAGTGGCACCTTCCATGAGCCCATGAACAAGTTTTGTACATATCAGTAACTTTCAAAGTTATTTTAACTGCTAGAGTAGCTAGTCTGTGCAAAGAGCTTCCTGGAAACAGATGGCTGTTCAGTTTCAAAGTGGAACATTTCAGTAATAGAGAGACTTTGCTGAGTGAAGAGATGTGGAAAATATGCATTCCACAGCTAACATGCAGGGAGTTTAAACTGGAGAGGGAAGGGAACTTGTCTCCTGCATGTTGCTCAAAAGTGCAAAGTTACTGTTCTAAAACCTTGAATTTTGCTGACAAAACAGGGTATGCTGATAAAGTTTGGCTTTCAAAGGAACGCGTGAGTCATGTGAATGGAAAGTGTCTGAAGCCTATCAGACAGCAGATAAGCTAGCCACTGAAAACAGCTCTGTAAGCCTCTCCCCTACCTATTTAGCATTAGTTAACACAAAATAGGCTGAAAATAAAATCAATAGTAACTGACTGAAACCATGCATTTTCATAGATAAGGCTGGTTCTCTGAACTTAAAAAGGAACATACAGTCAAAGCTGGTGGGCCAAAAACCCAACTGTCTCCCCCCTTTGGAACAATACATTCCAAAAAGTCTACCTATCATCTGACCATTTTCAAACTAGTTCTTCCTTTTGCCGCTCCAGCAGAAAAGTGATCTGGGCATTCTTAATGTTTGAGGAGCCAAACTTCAGCTTCTCTTAGCCTATTGCAAACTAAGTAATCCCCTACATTGTTCATAAATTAACTCTAAACATGCAGTACAATGCTTTGTTTTGTGACCTGGAATTGTAAAATAGTAACCCTCTCCCTTCAGAGAGGCTCCCTGTGCTGGCAAAAATCCTGTTACTACATAAACTTGGACCAAATCGGTTAAACCAGGAAAGATAGCAGAATTGGGCTAATTTGAGTATCTTTACTTGGGCAACTATCCCACCGTGGTCAATGAAAACTCTGTCGCATTCTTTAGTCATCATGAGGGCAATTAGCTAAACTTGGTTCCAAAACTGAATTTAGGGGTATTTTAACCATTCTCTAGACAAGGAGCCATCCATACATGTGTGTTTATTACGTACGTTTACTGGTATCCAATTTACCCTTGGACAGTAAAAAACAAAATGCTACCATATGATCCATAGATACACCAGAATAACTGTACATCATAAATGATGGCTATAGAAGGGTCACGGCTGCTTCCTGAGTACCTGCTCGCAATTAAGTATCATTGTTATAGCCTGCCTCAGGTTTCCCTCCTCCCCCCGTGCTGTAACAATGAAGTCAAGGAAGAGAAGTCAAACACACTACTCTATGGCAGTATACCTCCCTTCAATATAGCCTTCTGAAAAGAGCACTGGTACAATTGTTTAAAAGGCTCTTTCCTCAGAGCCTAGATAAAGTGCAAGAATCCCAAAATAAAATTTAAACACACAAAACAAAACCCACCAAAAACCACTCCTTAGTTTCCAGTCACAGCTCCTTCTACTTTAAGGCCTCAGTCTCCTCCAATGCCTTGAGACTTCTGCAGACTTTGCCCTGCTTATTCAAGGTCTCTCCCAGGCCTCCCTGGCTGGGGAACTTTTGCCTAGTTCAGGCTTCCTGGGAGCTTCCTTTCTCCTTGGGAGCTCTGTCAGAGTTCCTTAGCCTTTTATTAAGTCCAGTTGCTTTCCCTGTCTAATTAACTGCCTTTCAGTTATTCAGTGAACTAACTACTCCCAGGTGAACCTGGGTTACCTCTGATCCCCTTGTGGAGGCTGTCAGAGGTAGGCTGGGCTCTGACACAGATACTGGGAGTGCATGGTTGCCAACCCTCCAGGACTGTCCTGGAGTCTCCAGGAATGAAAGATTAATGTGTCATTAAAGACTGCTATGTGATGAAACTTCCAGAAATATGCCCAACCAAAACTGGCAACCCTACAGAGGGTCTGAAAAGTGACTTTGGGTGCCTCGCTATTTAAACGCCCAGTTTACCAAATCTTTTTACAATGGTGTGATGTTCAGAAAGTCATGAATAATCTGCTCTCTGAAAATTAGGCCCTTTGAAAGTGCGTTAAACTGAGCATCCAACTCACCGATCACTCTTGGGAGTTTCTGGAGACTTTATCAAAATGTTCAAACCAGGTCAGATATCCCTGATGGGGGAAAAAACATCAAGTCTATTTTTTAGACTTATCAGTGGATTTCTTCAGTCTGATGTCTTCAAATAGATTCAAATTCAGAGAGCAAGAGGTATCAAGTGCAACAGTGAGGATTTGCTATGATTCTCTTCCAGTCAGAAAACTACTGGAGTGAATGTGCGCTAGAAGCAATTTGGTTAAGATGATCCAGGGTGAAGTGTGGAAAGGATACAGTCACATTTCCTGTTACCCAGAAAGACAGATTGACTAACGTTTGGTCTCACTTCAAGGGAGGGATAGCACAGTGGTTTGAGCACTGGCCTACTAAATCCAGGGTTGTGAGTTCAATCCTGGAGGGGGTCATTTAGGGAGCAGGGGCAAAAATGGGTCCTGCTGTGAAGGCAGAGGACTGGACTTAGTGACTCTTCAAGATTCCTTCCAGTTCTATGAGATAAATTATATATAAATATATGGAGACATACCTAAGGGCAGACTACAGGAACAAGTTTTTCTGGAACAGCTGCAGAGTACAGCAAGCGAGTATATCAATGTCACCACTATGCCAGAACAGAACTTTTTAGATGTTTACCTGGTAAACCAAAAGGTCTACATTGGGTTCAGTAGACAAACATGGCTGGATAAGTTTCCTGCCCAAACCACTCAGAGAAAAAAATTGGAATATCTGAGGGCTTTTCTACTTGAACATGGATGCTGCTGACTCACATTAACGGGTCTTTAAATGCTCTTTGATCTGGTCTTGTTTCAAAAAGATTAGATCAAAGCCCATTAACAGATTGTTAGTGTGCATCAGCAGGTACAGATGGTCAGTTAGGGGATGGCAACCTAATATGAGGTAGATACACAACCCAGATTGCCAGGAGCAAAAAAATTTCATTTCGATAAGCCCTAAGGCACCTCTAAACAAGGTCTCCAAGAAACCAGTTGTTTGGCGGCATGACAATACCAGATAGTCACAATCAGAACAAAAAAGCCTCAACATCTGAAAGTTTTGCACTGCTAAATTAGTGAACTTGTTTATTCTTGTTGCTAAAATGAACCATCTCCTAGATTTGAGGCTATTGCTTGGAAAGAGGCCATTTAAATACAACATTCTGAATGAAAAAAAAGTTAATTTCCGATGATTCAGAGTTTTGAATGCATAGCCCTTGTAACATTTCAAAAAGAGACTGGTGCCAGGTGACCTGTGTAAGCCATTTCAATTTAACATACCCATCCCCTACACAGTATGAACTAGAAGAATGTGATGACATTATGTTATAAATATTGGATTCAGCATGGCACTAGTCTCTCCAAGAAGGTGCTCAAAAGACATCTCACAACAATCAAGTTACAGGAAGAAGGAAAAAAAAATCTTTTAGATCCACACTGTTCAAACTATCTATAAACTAGTTCAGATTTCCCAAATGGCTTTTACTCTTGATAGCTAGGCATTAGAATAGCTTACAGCTGTAAAAATTTCAGTGACTTAAAACAGAATTTTATCCTTTTGTAAGTCAGAAGAGCAAGATCACAGTATCTTAATGTGAAGTTTAACTTGGATTACCTTGCTGTCTCCAAGCAATTTTCTGTAGCAGTGGTGAACCACTGCCCGCTTCCTCAAAAAACATCAGTGTAGGAATTTGATTTCTCTGTTGCAGTTCCAAGGTGCCAATCATCCAAGCATTAACCCAGGTAGGGCAGAAGTATTTGACATCCTTGAGGTACAATTCAGTTAAGGGCTTGGCTACACTTGCAAGTTGCAGCGCTGGCGAGGGGGTTACAGCGCTGCAACTTAGCAGGTGTCTACACTTAAAAGCTCAGCCAGTGCTGCAACTCCCTGTTTGCAGCGCTGGCTCTACACCTGGGTCTGCTTCCAGTGTACCGACCACCGGATGCACGCTCGTCATCAGTGGGGACACTCACCAGGTTTTATTGGACCTCCAGGTTTAGGACTTATCCCAGCATTCTTTGTCAGCCTCTCTGTCATGCTTCCATCCACTGCCTGGCTCAGAGCCTGGACGAGAGGGAGTTGTAGAGGAACCTGAGAGGGAGCTACTAGGTGAGACTCCCAGAGTCATGCAAGCAGGAGCTATTTTTCCAACCAGTGAAAGCTAAAGCCAGTCGCAGCTGCTGGACTTGGTAGTGGAGAACCAGCAGAGGAGCCTGTTCTGTAACTTTTTTAATTATAAGATTGCAATGTTTGGGACAGGGCTATGGCTGCCTGCAAGCATTGCCTAATGTGAATAGGCCATGACCCTGTACTGCTCTTTGCTTTCCACAAGTCACAAAACCCCATGGCTTCCACAAGAAGCAAACCCCCACCCCCACCCCTTCCCATGAGCCACGGCAGCCCCCCCTACATTGAGCCACGTTGGAAACTCCCCTTTCTATCTGCAGCTGCGCCTCTCTCTTAGCTCAAATGTTAAATACTACAAAACTCTTAAAAACAATGCAGCTCTGTATTAACAGTTATCCTATGTTTTTTTGTAAGTACCTGAATACTACTCCATCAGTGCAGACTTCTGAAGACTGCAAAGCTTTAAGAAAAACCAAGGGAAACTAAGAATGGTGAAACAGTCATGAATCTGTATCCACAGAAAATAAAAAAGTTGCAAAGACTAGGATAAGGAAACCATGAAAAAGAACAGGCTTGCCAGATAAAGGAAAGCTGCAAGGAATGACTACCAGAGAGAAGCACAGATCAGCAGGATGATTAAAAAACAGTGGGGAAAAAAAAGCCTCTCATTTCTTCATGTATACTTTACTTTCCATAACTATAGAATAATAAATTATTATACATTGCATCATATCTTTGATGGTTATTAATGACGCTGTTCAGCATGTGTGGGTGCCCCGCCACTCCCTGGGTGGTGCACAGCGTGTGGTCAACTGCCCCCTGCAGGGTAATGCCTGGAAACGCAGGCACCAGTGACATAGCTGTCTAAGCAGGCGGTGGACTGAGGTAGGGTTCTGGCTGCAGCACGTGCAAGATTGCTGTGGAGACAAGGTGTGCGGCTGCTTCAGCAGGGTCACAGGGTGACTGGAAACAGCAGGCGGTGCGGTGGTGCAGACGTGGCAGAGCTGTGCGGAGCAGTGGTGTGGGCTGGCGCTTGGGCAGGCTTGAGGGTTGGCTGGAACAGGACAGGGTGTTTGCAAGTGGCGTGGCACGTGGTGCAGACTGCTGCAGGCAGGGGTTCTGACGGGGTGGGCGCATGGGGATGCAGCAGACAGGCAGCTGAACCCCACCCTTTAAGTAGCCCCAAACCCCTTCTACTCTGGGGACCGTTTAATAGCCGCGGAAGCGCGTGGAATGCAAAGAGGAGCGGGCTCCGGCATTTAGGACCAGGGCAAGGGCAGCTAGAGCCCAGACGTTTAAATACCCCCCTCACTGCCCAGGTCCAGGGTCTATTTAAAGGGCCCAGAGCTCCAGAAACGCTGAGAGCGGCTGCCTGCTCCGGCGACGCCAGACGACTTGAGAGCGGGCTTGCTGCGACTCCGCCGGCTCCAACGGGGAGACGGGCTTGCCTCGCTCCGCGAGCTGCCGGCCTTGCCACGCTTAGCTAACTCCAGATGGAGCTCGGGCTGCCCTCTCCGACCGGAGCTCGAGCTCCGCGACTCGCTTCCCGCTGGCCCGCGGTCAAGCGGCAAGCTCCGCACTCCGCTCTCCTGCCGAGAGCCGACAAGCCCCGCCGCCCCAACTCGTCATGGCTGGACCCGCCGGAGCGCCAAGCCCGCACCCGGCTGGATCTAGCTGGAGAGAGCGGGCCATGCCGCGCTCTCGCGGCATTCACTCAAAGGAGCGGACCAGAGCAGACCGCAAAAAGGCTGGACGGAAGTTAAAAAAAAAAAAAATTAAAAAGGTGCCTAAGGTGCGGGGCCCTCTTAGGCGTGGGGTCCGACTCCCTGGCAGCACGGGTCGTTGGAACAGGAAGCGGAATGACCCGTCCCCTTCCCACAACCCACAGCGACAAAATGGGATGAGGTGCTCTGTGGGATAGCTGCCCACAATGCACCACTCACAACAGCGCTGCAACTGGTGCAAGTGTGGACACACTGCAGCGCTGGTCGCTGTCCGTGTGGGCACACTGCAGCGCTGGCCGTACACAGCTGTACGACCACAGCTGTAACTGCCAGCGCTGCAAAACTGTAAGTGTAGACAAAGCCTAAGATTGTGAACCCTATTGGCAAACTCACTGAAGTCAATGGGACTATGCCAGTGAATAGCTACTCAGTAGTGGGAGTGATGGCTTCATGATCTCTCCCAATGAACAGTCAATCAAGCTCTACTGTGCCTTCCAGAGCCCAGTTATTGCAAGAAAAATTATATCTGCTTTAGGTGCAGAAGTGAAATATCAGCACAGACCAAAAATCAGATTAAAAAACTTCAGCATTTGGGAGGACTGAAATCTAGATTCAAGCTTTACAGCTTGGGTACATTCTAGTCATTACATACACCTACTGTGAATTTGCAGCAGAGTTCAGGAAACTCCAACCTACTGCATTAGAGTCAGGTTTGTCAGTAAAGAAAAGTCTTCCCATTGCTTATACAAAAGCAGCCAGTTACACTGCTAAAAAGCTAACATTATACAGAAGACTACCTTTTCAAATCAAAGCCACCACGCAAGGTTTCAGTAAACACAAAAAACCCACAAGAATACACTATAGTCCTAAGCATCCACATAGATGGAGACAGAAGACAATTAGAGAGGTGCTAAACTTTCACAACAAAACCCAGGCACAAAATTGTCCACATTTCAGGTTTCCTTGTAGGTTCAGAATGCTGGTCAGTTTTGTTAGTATTCATACGTTTCAACAAGATGTGGCTGAATTTCAAGTAAGCCCAGGCAGAAGTCAAAAGAAACTCCATGTTACCTGGTTTCATGTCTGAAAATAAAGATGGGCTCAAAGTGCAAAATTCAGATTCATTTGCAAAATTTGCACCTACCCTCCAAAGTATGGAAGATGTTTGGGTTCCATGTTTTACTTTGGGCCCATCTGTACTGGAGATCAGGCAGATGTTGGCAGTTTTCTATTTTAGTTTTGGGAGCTCATCTGATGCCCCAATTCAAAGTAACACTCAAGAGGCATCAGAATTCTCACTGGTCAGTTCCTTGGGATAAATTTCATCCACATATTCCACTGGCAAAATGATATGGACTTCATAGAGAAAGTTATTTGTGTAATTAATTGAACACACATTTGAGATATTAGAAAGCAACATACCTGGCTAAAAAAATAAAGAGGAATTAGAAACAGAAGTGTGAGATGTTCAATCTAGTGAAATTCAGAAGTCTGACTTTCTGGTTCAACAATGAACATGCAACAAGTCTGACTTTCAAAATTAACAGAAAAAGAAATAGACTAAACTCGATTATACTAGACATTTAGAAGTTAAAAATATAGTTTCTTTACTGAAAACCTGGTATTACTTGTAATGAGCAAGGAAACAGATTGTTTTGATTCAGATGGTATTTAGAAGAAGACACTTCACCTACACTGCCCAAGTCAATAAAAAGGTTTTAGAATAAAAAGGTTACTATCCAGGGATTTCTGGAAAGCATAACAAATGCTACTGGGGACTCCTAGGTCTTAGAGTAATGGTCACGGCTCTCCCTGGGGTTAAGGAATGTACATCTTCCTGGTTACACTGTTCAGACAGGATAGTAGGCCCAAAGTAAATGAACAATCCAGGCACTTGGTGTACTTTGTATCAGTTGCATCTCACAGCAGGAAATGATTAGTTGAGGTTAAGCATGTGACAGTTTATTATAATTAGCAATAAAGCCCCAAAAGGCAACCTGCCATTAATTTCAGCTGAATAGGTTTATTTTTAGCTCAGTTCTTCAGACATGGATTTCCTCAGATTGCTCTGGGAAAGCTGACAAACCAAACTAGTTGCCAGGTTTAGGTTGTGTCAAATCAATAAGGTGTTATGTCTAAGAACTCCACTTATCAAACCATCAGTCAGAAATGAGTTACTGCGACCCCGGGAAAGTTTCAAAGATAGAGTTAAACCAAAGGCCCAGAAAAGCAGTTTTGAAGTGTGCAGTCGTCAAGATTCTTTAAAAAATTACTGAAACCAGAGAGTGATATGAACAAGTCTAGCATCTCTAGGAAAAAGAGGTAGCACAAGGGTAAGAAATCAGTAACAAAGCCCAGTGAATTCAGACACTGCATCTTTGTTACTGTTCTATTAGAAGTAACTGTTGAAGTCAGTCTGGCAGAGAAATAGCTAGAACTATTAGTCATGGTGTAGCAAGCAGAATTAAAGCTGTTGTTGTAGGTGACCTTTTGGGGAAAGGAGTCTTATCACACGGTATCTGGAGGATGAGAGATCGCATTCTCTATAGATTTCAGAGTAGCAGCCATGTTAGTCTGTATCTGTATTTTCCACTGCATGCATCCGATGAAGTGGGCTATAGCCCACGAAAGCTTATGCTCAAATACATGTTAGTCTCTAAGGTGCCACAAGCACTCCGGTTCTTCTTTCTCTATGGATGAATATCTAAAGCTAAGAGTGGGGTAGTACATGCAGTACTTACTTACAAGCTATGAGTGAAGCCAGCCAGAGAGGCTACGACCTGACCTAACACCTATAGAGTTAGAAGTAGCAGCACAGACACCTGCTGTCAGGTGAGCCCACCATACTCTGGTTGTCCCAGTCTCTCTGAAGTGCGCTCACATAGAACACTTACAACACCACCACCTTCCTTAGTGAGGTGTTTTTGCTCACTGGTCTTATCAGTCTTCTTGATAAGCTAGTCTCTTCACAATTCACACCCCACCTACACCACCTGTGTGGTATTTATAGTAGCCATTTTGGAGTTTGACAAGAATTAAAAGTAACAGGTAGAGAGAGCTCATCAAGCAGTTCACTGAATGAGACAATCCCAGCCAGCCTCAATCTAGAGTTGGAGTGCCAGAGGAGCGAGGTGCAACACCAAGGGAAGCCTTACTTATCTCCCCAGCTCTCTACAGAGCACCACAGATCTAGGCACTCTGCCTATAAGAGACAAGCTAACATTTACTAGAGAAATCATCCTGAAGAGTGAAAGAAGTCAGGATGCCATGCATAAGTGTTAAATATATTTTCTGCAAAATCTCAGGCACATTTGTTCCTAAGTTTCCAGAAACCCCAACACATACCAGGCAGAGAGGACACATTGTGAACCAGCTCAGAACACAGCTGCAACAAATATCAGTCAGCTGGCAGACATGGATAGGAGAAGTCTCAGTGCTTAATTGGTAATGAAAGAGGTCCTGGGGCTCAAGCACTTTACCAAAACTATAACTGACACACAAAGCCCAGAGGTGCCGGGGCTCAGTCCTGGGAAAAATTAAGAATTGAGTATTCTTCCCACAAGGCAAGGTAGTTGGGTAAGCAGGTTTCTGGAGAAAACAACAACAACTTTGAATGCTGCTTTGTTTAGTTTCTGTCTGGGAGGGGGGTTCTTTTTTTGTACAAACCAATGTTTAGGTCAAGGCTATTGCACATTTCTCTTTGGCACTTAAAAGTGTTTCAATTTCATGACAAACAATAATTCTGGAAGTTCCATGCTGGGAATAGGGTGACCAGATCACAACACAAATATCAGGACGCACTGGGGTGCTGTCAGCCCTGCCCACAGTCCACCTCTGCTCCTCCCAGGCTCCGCCTCCTCTGCCCAAGGGCACATCCCCTCTCCACTCAACTCCCCGCTCCCCCCCATGCCCTTCCTCATCCCTGGTCCCTTGCTGGCTTGCCGCATCCCTCCTCAGTCCCCCACCCACCCACCCCTCACTTGCCTCTTCACTCTCCGGCCTGCCACTCACCCCTATACAGCACTGACTTCCCCTCTGAAGGGTGGGTGCTCACCTCCCACCCAAGCATCAGCCCTCGCTCCACCCCCATTCCACTCCCTTCCCCAAGCCTCTGTCCTGGCCCCACCTCTTCTCCATTTTCTCCCCTGAGCATGCCACATCCCTGCTCCTCCTCACTCCTTTCTGGAAAGCGAGAAGCACCAAACAGCTGTTAGGCAGCAGGAAGCATGGGCTGGGGGGCAGGGAGAAAGGCAGTGGCAAGGAGCGGGGAACTTGGCTGCAATTTTTCGCAGTGGGTGCTCCCTTCCATTTGTCTCCTTACCTGAATATTGGGACAAATGGTGCCCTGATCATACATGGACTGGGTTGCAGGACAGAGGGTTAAATCTGTGGTCCCCAACCTTTTCATCTGGCTGTGGTGACGGTGGAGCACCTGCCGAAATGCCACCGAATTTCGGCGGCGAAGCCTCTCGATGATGCTGCTTGCCGCTGACAAGTGGTGTCATCGAGAGGTGTCTCTCCCGAAATGCTGCCGAATTTTGGTAGCATTTCGGCAGGTGCTCCACTGCCGGTCAGGACACGGGCCCATTTAGATGCCCCCATGGGTGCCATGGTGCCTGTGGGCCCTGTGTTGGGGACCCCTGGGTTAAATAAATATAGGGACATCTGGTCATCTGGGAAAGAGGGTAGGGTTGCCAACTTTCTAATCACACAAAACTGAACACCCTAGCCCTGCCCCTTCCCCAAGAACACGTCCCCTGTCCTGAGGCCCTGCCCCCCTCTCAGTACATTTCTCCTCCCTCAGTGGCTCACTCTCCTCCACCCTCACTCACTTTCACTGAGCTGGGGTACAGGAGGGAGTGACGGCTCTAACTGGGGGTGCAGGTTCTGGACTGGGGCAGAGGGGAATCAGGGTGTGGGCATGGGGTTCTGGGCAGGGGCAGGAGCATGGACTTACCTCAGGTGGCTTCCAGTTAGCAGCACAGCAGGGCTAAGCCAGGCTTCCTGCTTGTCCCAATTCCGTGCTTTGTCCCGAAAGCAGCCAGCAGTAGGTCTGGCTCCTAGGCAGAAGTACAACAGGTGGCTCTGCGCACTACTTTCACCCGCAGGCACCACATCTGCAGCCCCCATTGGCTGTGGTTCTCCGCCAATGGGAGTGTGGAGCCAGTGCTCAGGGCAGAGGCAGTATGCAGAGCCCTGTGTACGCCCTCTCCACCCTCCCACCTAGGAGCTATACCTGCTGGTTGCTTCTGGAGTGCAGCGCAGAACCAGGACAGGTAGAGTCTAGCCTGCTTTAGTTCTGCAGCACCACCGACTTAATAGCCCAGGTGGCATGCTGACCCGAGCCGCCTGGGTTCCTTTCTTACCACTCATAGCAGCAAAACACCTTTACATTTTTATTTCTGAAATACTATTTGGCAAGAGAAATTTGTGCATGCTCAACATAACTGAATTTATGTTAGGAAACCTCTGTGGAAACCTGAAGTTGTGAAGTAACCTAGAATTTTTGAAAACCACACCTACTGGGTGGGCAGCGGTGGGTGAAGTTGCATTCAAGAAGTAGTGCATCATTTTTGCATATCGCTAATAAAACCATTCACTAGAAATTATAAATATACCCTAGTTCCTTTTAGCATAAATCCCCATAAAATGTTTAAACATCCATATGGAATCAGATTGATCAGCTTCTTAATGTGGAACTAGCTATTTTATCTCTCGGCTATGGATGGCAGGGTAGCAGTCTGTGGAATACCATCTTTTATCCTAGTAGTGGGCACAAAAACAAAATTTGCTACACATACTTTCCAAGCAGCTGTTAATAAAACACAAGGCCTATTCTTCTGCAGGGTGTCAAGGGTCAGCTTCATTCAGCAGCTCCCAAATTGAGCTACAGTAAGAGTTTTTCCACTTTTAATTAAGTGATTCCCCACTGACATGACATCACCACTGAGGCCAATGTTGCCCTAGGCTTAGAGCAGGCCTTTTCTACTGTAGAACGAATCACTTCTCTCCTCCTCCCCCCCAGTAAGCTCAGAGAAAGAGATATCTGACTAGCTTGTTTGCAGCCCAGGAGCTCCGATCTCCTTATCTCAAAGGAAACTGCAGACATGCACCCTGCCCAATTTCTAATGGAAAAAAATAAAAGCCACAATCAGATCATTACTGGGAACCAAACACCCCCCCCCATTTTTACACAAGTTGGGAGAGAATGGTCTATGGTTAGAATGGTGTCACTAACCCTTCCAAGCACACACAGGGTTTACAAGCCTGTTCAGCAACGAGAAGTTCTCCTTTGATGCTCGGAGGCCGTAAAGAACTCACAGCAGAGACTAATTCTTCCGCTACATATTGACCCGTGCAGAATATACTGCTTAAGTCACTTAACAGTGTTACTAAGTAACACTATTAAGATAGGGGGAGAGGGACACAAGTGTATAAAGGGAAATGTGTATGGGGAAAGGGTCCCACTACACTCCTCTACTGAGGTCATAGGAAGCCTCACGTTAAAGAAAAAAAAAATTGGCTACAGCCAGGGCAGAAACCAAATATGATCTATGTACATGTCTAATTGTACAGTTTTTCTATGTCATTGCCTAATCCTAGTCACAGTCAAGCAGATGTTCATGCTGGACTTTTCTCCACTTACTCACTCTTAATATATTATTCAGCTCCGATAGTCCCAAAGACAGAAGGATGGAATAAAAAATAAGTTGCAGATGGTCCTGGGGCTAGAGTGGGCACCATATGACTAACCAGAACTAGTGTAGAGCTGTTTGATGATAAACATGCCCAAAGCCACATTGCGTACTTCTGTGCCTGAGCTCCCAGTGCCAATTCCTAGAAACTACTTCCTCCACCCTCTTGACTTCTAAAATTAACTAAAGAAAAATATATCCTTGTAGCAAGATAATGAAGGTGGGTTAAATGAGGTCTGAATAAGTGTAAATGGTGGTCACCAAGTAAAACCAAGTGGTCACTCAATTACTGGTGTTTTATATTTTACTGTTTGAAAATTACAGAGGAAGACTGGGCAACCAGCTTCAAGAGACACTAATTACCCTCAAAAGGCTGTTAGATTTGCAAGAGGTTTCAATACACTTCTTTCAGAAACTCAGACCATCACCTGATGCCCCCAAATAGTGACAAGGAGAATACAGTATGTCTAGTCTGTCCCTTTGTTTTCATTTAACAGCTCATAAGAGGAGAGAGTAGCTTTGTCTGGCATGAGGAAGACAGGCCCACAGGAGATGTTATCTTTCACCGACTGAAGTATTAATGCTGGATTTGTTAGAGATCAGCAAGAAGGAAAATTTCTCCATTCTGCCCCTTGGGAAAGGGTTTCCCTGGACTGAGAAAAGCCTTTGCAGAACATACTGTGCTCTCAACATTCTGAAGCAATCTACCCACAGACCTTTCAAGACAGTGACCCCAGGCAGTACCTTATTCCAACTGTATGGTTTTGATTTCTAAGGTTGGAACATCCCACTGACAGCTTTCAAAATACAGTAGCCTGTGCCAGTGTTTCTTATGAGTTAGTAATTTGAACGTCAAAATTCAGTTTTGCCTAGATCTTTAGCACTGCATTTTATAATGTGGATCATTTATGTTACATGCCGCACCACTGCATTTTGGAAAGGGGTAGCCACCAGACAATCTTTCAGATTGAGAGGGGGCTCTACCAAGTTACTCACATTTCAAAGCCAAGTTCCAAAACTGAAAAGAGTAACTTGGAATACTTTTTGGGCAGGGGTGAGAGAAGGTCCATGACAGATAATCTTCCACTCTGTAGGCTGCTGGTTTGGGCAGTGGCCTGGGATATCAAAAAACAATTCTGAGCACAGTTTTATCATTCCATATCACTTTGAACCAGGTAAAGCAGGGATCTGAACTCAAGCCTCTCACAAAACCAGGCCAGTGCCCTAACCAGCAGGCTATTGGGTATTTTGGAGTCTCTCTCAACTCAGGTTTCAGTCCAAAACCTGGACATTAACAAACCTATTTTTTGTTTTGCGCAGTTTTGCAAAAAAGGTAGAAGCCTCAAAAACTGCCAGAAAATAGAAGTGTCCTCCTTCTAACCAAAGCTATATGTGAAGTACATAAATGGTGGGCAGTTAGGTACTCTCATAGTGTACAGGCTTCACTTTGAACTGTCATTTTACTGACCTTATTGTCTACTGTGCTGAGGGAGAGAACCATTTGCCAGATATATTCATGTATTTCAAGTCACTTAGAGGGAATACTGTCAATACTCACGTCATGTAACCCAGGACAAACCCAGAATGTTTAAGTGTTATCACTTTATACTAAAGAATTTTGGATGTGAAGTAGGCAGCAGTTACTCAAAGTACAGATTTGAATTAATGTTTGATCATTTCAGATAAACTCACATAAAAATAGGAAGGATCTGAAATACTAGATTTGATTCACTTCAGTGATATTAAACTTTGGTATCATCTTATTTGTCTATTCTACTCATTAAACATATTTGCATTTCTAAGTAACACACATTACTATTGGTAACTAATGGATGTCTTAAAGCAGAGTCCTTAGGCCACAAAAAGCTAATTGTGTTATGCTAAATTGGATCTCAGTGATGTGTGTTATACCCGCTAGGATTAATTAAGCTACTTCTCTTCAAAACATTCTTAGAGTGCATTTAATCAGTGTGTGGTTAAATTATGCCGAGTTCTGCAATACTTGACAGCATCTGACACTGTCCAGTTGGGTCATGATTTTCAGAGGTTCGAGCATTTGTAGATCTTACTGAAGTATGTGGCTGCTCCATGCCTCTAGAAATCAGCATGAACACATATACACCATTTGGTGCACTATGCCACAGCTGTATCTCCAATCCATGATTTTCAACAGGGCCCAATTCTACCACTCTTACTCATGAATAATCTTACTGAACACTATTTTGCAGGAAGTTTTAGCCATTGTTAGCCTCTGGGCTGGGTAACAGTGTTAATGCCATGGCCAGCAGTAAAAAGGTATTTACTGAGCCATGCTAACCTGTATTGCCGTTGAACATGTCTAGCAGTTCGAACATGATTCCTACAGTCAGAAATCCTGACTCCTATTGCCCCAAATTTGCAGTTAGAATTACCAAGTTTCTGAAAACTGGACACCCCCCCACCCAACTTCTTCCCCTTGGGCCTGCCCCGTCATCTTCTCCTCCTTCTCCCCTCCCCCCCGCCCCATCACTTGCTGCCCTCCACCTTCTTCCCCCCACATCCCACAGCTAGTCTCCCTCTGCTCTGAGGCTGGGAGCTGCAGCCTGACTCAGAGTCTGCTCCCTGCCTGCCCACAGATGCAGGTAGGAGGCAGCCCTGTCTGAGCAAGGCCTGGCACAGGTTGATGACCCTCCCACCCACAGTAACGGGACATTTGGTGTCCATTCAGTATGTCTGACCAGATACTGGCAGGTCCCCTTTTTGACCAAACTTTCTGGCAAAAAAACCAGACAGCTGGCAACCTTATTTGCTGTATGAGCTTGGGGAAGTTATTTAACCTGTGTGACTCAGTTCGATAGTAATGTTTAATATCCATTTTACAGATTGTGTGTCATGAGGATTTGATACGCTTCATTGACTCTGCAAAGCTCTGAGATTCTGGATGAGAAAATATGATATAGAACATTATTAGTTACAATATTTTGCAGTTGTGGTGCTCAAACTTATACCGAAACGAAATCTGGATTTTCTCAGTGGCTTCGTCAGTGTCTTACGAGGTGCGCCTCCCTTTTGGGGCCCTAAATCTGCTCCATCCCACTCAACAGGAGTACGGCAAAAGATACTTTGAACTAAATAGAATCTTGCATTGGCAAACAGGAGATCTTTGCTTGAAACTGCATAGAAATCTGTGCTCGTAGCCTCTTGCTAATTGTTGACTCCTTCCTTAGGGCCATTAAATTCACTCCCTGTGGGAGCCATGGTCACACTGCCACTTACATTGTACTATACCTGTACTACAGCAGAGAGTAAGTTGTAAGAAACCTGCCAAGAAAACCAAGAATGTTATTTCCACACCTTCAAACCACCACTAAAAATATCTTGTTGGGTGTTTGAAAATGTCAAGAGTTGCTTTTCAGTGCTTTCCTATGAAAGTTGTTTTGTACACATCACATTGAAAGAAAAAAGTGCATGACAAAGAAAAAGTGAAGCAAAACCTAAAATTTAAGTAATCCTTTCATATAAGAAAATCAATTCAGTTTTATAATTTTTTTAAAATTCTATTTGCAGTTCTAATGCTCACCTTGCTAGGACCTAACCAAGGGGAACTTTTCAGTTACACATGCAGCAATCCAGTTTAATCATTTTTATTAATGGAATTTAACCTCAAAAAGGTCCGAAGCCAGAAGAGTGTGTCATGGTGATTTTGGGGATGGGAGAAAAAAGGGATAAGTTTATAGCAATCCAAAAGAGAATTAATTGGACAAAAAAAAAAAAAAAAAATGGACAATTCACAAGAGAGAGGCATGTATCTCACATTGCTGATTGTGAGAGACCCCTGTCAGTCACAGCTGATATGCTAGTCAGCTGAACCTACTTTAAACCCACAATAAAGGTTGGCATGACTAACTACAGTGACACACAAGCCAGGACAAATCAAAGAGGAACATACATTAGTTTAGGATGCGAAATAAAAAGTTATTTTCCAATTGGAAAGAAATTAGAAGACAAGACATTTTCAATCATATCCTGATAGGATTTTTCTTTACCCACTAAGCTGGTCCTTTTTAAAGAGGACAGAACATTGTTTATAAGGTGTTCTTTACAAAATATTTGACAAGCTTTTGTTGCTTCTCTCTGCTTTACACCATAATAAGAGTGTTTAAATGGTAGTAATGCAATTCTTATGTGGTAGTAACTGGTTTGGCGTATCCACCTAAAAGTGAACTGGATCTTTAAAGGACTACTTATTTTGTGGTGGGAAATCCATT
The DNA here is from genome assembly GCF_003597395.2 of Chelonoidis abingdonii. Lineage (NCBI taxonomy): Eukaryota > Metazoa > Chordata > Testudines > Testudinidae > Chelonoidis > Chelonoidis abingdonii. The sequence continues at coordinate 68,843,882 of NC_133778.1, forward strand.
TCTGCAGATTCGTGGGGTATATGATGCCTATTGACTACCAAGATCCTCTCTCTGAAACAGTCAAACTGACTTAAATCACTACCTCCCTATGACTCTCAAGGTGGCTGGTTACATTTGTGTGCTGCAATCTTCTGCAAGAGTTCACTTGCCATGATATAGTCTGATTATGCAAAGGAACTGATAAGACTCTCCTGTGAAGTTTATTGTCTTCCTCAAACTCAGAAGTTGAAAACATTTTGGAAGAGATGACACAAGGTGGACTTCCTAGGCTCCTAATTGTTTACCCCTGCTACCTCTTCTATGTGTTTACTTTATATTTCACTTCTCAGTGCTTGTAATCCTAGAGTTGGAGTCACGTTAAGAGTAGAAAAATAGTCAAGACTTGGCTTGAAAGACAGGGGCGGCTCCAGGCCCCAGCACACCAAGCGCGTGCTTGGGGTGGCAAGCTGTGGGGGGCGCTCTGCCGCTCGCCACGAGGGCAGATTCGGCAGACCTCCCGCAGGCACGGGTCCGCCGAAGCCACGGGACCAGCGGACCCTCCGCAGGCAAGCCACCGAAGGAAGCCTGCCTGCCGTGCTTGGGGCGGCAAAATGCCAAGAGCCGCCCCTATTGAAAGATCTATAACCACCCTCCAAGGAGAAACTGAAAATTAAACACTTCTCTACTGTATTAGGTTGTCCAGTTAGGAGGAGTGCAGTATAGGGCTATGAACATTCCCTACGGCATATTGTTTTCATAGTGCTTTGTCTAGGCTATAAGAATCTCAGTGGAGTTTCCACCACTTCACCTCCAGTCTACAAGGTCAGTGCTAGACTGAATATCAGGAAAGAAACAGATGACTTGGGAAATAATTTCTCTCTCATTAACCCTACTTGGAATATTCAGGACAATTCCTCTCCAGTCTTGAAATGCTTGTAGAAAATTAATACACTCCATTTACTCTGTTCTTTATCAGTGCTCAGCCAGGGTGTACTTATCACAACTAGTTTTTCCCTTAAGAGTCAAGTCTTTCACCTTGAGTCTTGTGGCAAGATAAATAAAAGTCTTGTGATCTCTCATATGCGCTTAAAGTGAAAGGGATGGTTTGGGAGTTTTGCAGGCATGAAAGCAAAATCCATGCATTTTCTTTTAAATCAGCTGAACTGATGAGAGCTGAAAACAATACAGTAACCTAGAGAATTAGGATCAGCACCATGCATTTAGTTTCAGACTTGATAGCACGTGGCTGATCTGTATACAAGTCTCATTATCTTTGTTGTACAGACAAGACTTTCAGATCTCACTTTGTACATCCCCTTTGCCGCATCCCAAATGCAACTGTCTCTCAAAGGATGGGACTGCAAGGTTAGTCTTAAAAGATAGAGATAGCAGGTACATCAGCACCTGCAGTGGCCTCCAGTGATGGAAGGACAACATGTGGCCTTATTACCAATTCAAGTCTATCCAGCAGAGAGTTCTCAGGACATGCAGGAGCAATGAAGTGTTTCATTTGTGAAAACTGAAAGATGGTGCAAGATGAGCGTTTCAGAGGGAAGATGAGCCGAAGAAGCCTTTCTTCAGCGAATAGGACTAAAACTGGCATCTCCAGTGGACTCAGTCTGAGTGTTTTTGAGCAATGCTGGTCCACTGAGACTTTAATACAACTTGTTAGTTGATGTGATCGCTGGGCAAGAGGTCTTGGTCAAATTTTGAATGTCTCAATTCAAAATCTCTTATAAGAGAGAATAATATGGGATTATTTGGTTTTAAGCTTTAAAGAGCTTATAGATACTGTGTAGAGTAACTTGGCTGCGAAAACAAAAATCCAAGAAGCCATTCATCTAATTTAATTATTCATGTTCTAAGACTGTCCACAGACCAGGCACTTCTAATTAAGAGAGACAAGGACACCCACAAAGATTTCAAATGAGAAATGCGTTTCATACCTAGAGAGAAAGGCTTAAGGCAAAGTGTAACAGGGCTAATTGAGACAGGTAGGCAGAGCCATCCTTAGGATTTATGGGCTCCTATGCAGTATTACTAAACTGGTGCCCCTATGCCCGACTTGGGGCACAGCCACTACCCCTGCCTGTTGACCCGAAGAAGACCCCTCCCCCCCCCCCACACACACTGCTGACACACACCAAGCTTTGTATGCAGCAGACAGTGCGACAGCCTGGGCTTGCAGCTCCAGGGGGTAGGGACGAGGCAGGAAAGGATAGAGCCTCATGGTGGCAGAGAGTCACAGTTCCCCACAGAGACCCCCATACCCTCTTCCTCACACAGAATTCGCCACACCAGTGCATTCGGCTCTGTGAATATGGCCCCTGCTGAAGGAGGCTGCAGCATGCCCTGGGCGTGCAGGAGCCAACCCGGTCTTACCTATGGTCCTGGTGGTTCCTCAAATTTTTGGGTGCCCTACATAGGCATGCGTGTACCTAAGAATGACCCTGAAGATAGGATCATGAATTCCTTCTCTCTTGAAATGATTCTTGTATGGATTGTTAAAAAAAGCAGATACTTCAAGGAGGTTATATACTCTGTTTACTGTATGTATCACATTAGAGAGATGTAGGGAAGAGATAAGACGAAAGTTTAACCAACCAGCAAAATCCACTTCACTGTGAGTTATGAGCCCTGAGCTCCCAGGTTACCAGTTTTGATAACATCTGGTCTCTTTTCAATAACCTGTCTGGCATGAACTGCTTTGACTCCAGGTACAATCCTTAGCAGTGTGAGGACGCAGTGACTTTGAAGGGACAAGAGAAAGTTCTATTAGGGACCTAGAAGTTTCCTTAGTGCAGTGGTTCTTAACCTGGGGGTCCACAGACTATGTCTAAAAGGGGTCCGTGAAAGGTGGTTACCACCACAGAGCAGTGGTTTTCAGCCTGTGGTCTGTGGACACCTGGTAGTCTACAGACTATGTTTAAGATTTCCAAAGGGGTTTGCACCTCTACTTGAAATATTTTAGGGGTCTGCAAGTGAAAAAATAAAGAAGTTTGACAACTGTCATAGTGGAACTGGGTCAAAATTTAAAAAGCCACTTTGGTGTGAAAGCACCAGGAACCCTCCAGTGCAAAGGACTGTGCACAAATGAAAGAAATTGCACAGACAGATGGCTAGTACTTCTGAGTCTATAGACGTTCTAAAGTCACAACTGGTAAGCATTCAAGGGCTTTTCCCAGAAAGCCTATTGAGGATTTTAATAGTTTCCTCATATTTGCTATTCAGGAAACGCTAAGAAACTGGACAAACTTGTTAGACATTCTTAATCTTCACTATTGTTTTTGCTGCCATGTTGATTTCAATAGAGCTGTTTTGGACACATATTCCAATATGCTTTACATAACGTAACCATGGTTCAGTTTTAAACAGAAAATAGAGAGTGTTCAAGTCCATAACATTTCCTAATACGAAGAATGTTTTCTTGCAGATCATACCCTTGCTATCATGCAGCAGAAAGGTACTAATTTCCTTAACAATGCTTGACAGTTGACTTTAATGCCTATAACCCCCATACCTTCTAAAAACTGTTTTCCTAAGGAAACCTGCCTTTACCTAATAAAGAGAACTTGTACTAATGCTCTGACATCACTTGTAGTTATGCCAATTTCTCCAACTTCCAGAAAGGCACAATGTTTGAAAGCTTAGTGAAGATCTAAGAGGTGGGTGATGAACAGTCTATCATATATCAGAGTCACTAAAATTGAAGCCAAGGAAAGTCTACTTAGTCTTACACCACACATCTTCGTTAGCAGGAGTCCATTAATTTTTGAGATTAACAAAAGGAGAGAGAAAAATAGGGTAAAGGAGATGCAAGAGGGGAAGACGAAAATGAGCAAAAGACTTGGGCAGAGGAGAGATTAAGAGGAAAAAGGATAGAAGAGGGACAGGATTTTTAAAAAAGAGCCTTCCCCAAAAATTTGGGGTAGACAGGAACACTCAGCTTTTGTTCTCCATATAATAAAAGTAAGTGGGAAGGTCTAACATTCACCTAAGCTTCTTATTTTATGAAATAAAAGGTTTAGAGCAGCCACACACAAGTATGTGACTAGTCATATACAAAGGGTGACTGCTTAAGAAGGGGAAGGGGCAAGCTCTTGATTTCAGATAATCACATCAGCCATTCAAAACAGATCCATGTCTTGCATTAGGTCACTTTCCAGTAGCGATAAGAGTGAAAACTATTTAAGTCATCCATAAGAGGCATGTGGTACAATTACTGCCTATCGTTCTTGTGACACTGCACTCCATAATGTTTTATGGAAATACGCGTATGAGTGTAAATGTGATGTAACTGGAATATGCTTTATGCAAAAGGTCTCTTGTAAAGTATCATTACACAGCTTATAATCTACAGAGTGTGTTCATTCTATTTGTATGCATCATTCTTGTAACTGAAGCTAGAAATATAAAGTATAACTCTAAGGTTCTATTGTAATTATGCAAAGCATGGGCCACTGATGCCAGTTTAGAATCTTGATGGCTCCCATGGACTAGGACAATTGGTTGTACATGGCTGTTTACTTGCAAGTCTTCCTGTGTTCGTGTAAGCCAGCCCAGGAAGAACGGTGGAATCCATCTTAAACCTGGTGCTTTTCCATTGAGAAGGAGGGGGGATGGGAGATCCAGAGAGACAAAAGATTCCCATCTTGTGCCAAAGCTATAAAAACGGGGTGAAAGAGAACAAAGGAGGCGGCAGTCATGAGAAAACCCCTAGTTACCACCTGAGCTGGAACTAACAAGAACTGTACCGGGGAAAGGATTGGGCCCAGACTAGGAAGGGGTCTAGTCTGTGAAAAAATTAACATCTCTAAGGGCATGATATTATCTATAATCAGTTTCTTAATGTATTAGGCTTAGACTTGCATGTTTTTGCTTTATTTTACTTGGTAACTTACTTTGTTCTGTCTGATATTACTTAAATCCTACTTGTTATACTAATAAACAAAAAAATGATTTTATTAAGTAAACCCAAAGTAAGTGATTAATACCGGGGGGGGGCGGGGGGAGCAAACAGCAATGCATCTCTCTCTCTATCAGTGTTAGAGGGCAAACAATTTAGGAGCTTAACCTGTATAAGCTTTATACAGAGTAAAACAAGTTTATTTGGGGTTTGGATCCCATTGGGAACTAGGTGTCTGGGTGCTGGAGATAGGTGACCTGCTGAGCAGTTTTTGGTTAAAGTCTGCAGCTTTAGGGGCATGGCCCAGACCCAGGTCTGTGTTGCAGCAGGCTAGCGTGCCTGGCTTAACAAGACAGGGTTCTGGAGTCCCAAACTGGCAGGGAAAACAGGCTCAGAGGTAGTCTCAGCACATCAGGTGACAGTCCCAAGGGGGTCTCTGTGACCAAACCCCTCACAGTTTGGCCTTACAGCAGGGTTTCAATTAAAAAAAATGTTCAGAGCAAAAGTTTACAATAGGCTGTTTATTTGTAACACAGACTGGTTAGCTGAGAGTTTGGGGAAGTATGCACAATTCTACACACACACTGGCTCCTAGATTCCCAAGTTTAATCAGTGGCCATAAATACCTCTCCCCTACAACTCTCTCCATCTTTCTTTCTGCGATGCAGACATTGCTACAGTCATCCATATCTTTATGACCTGTTAGCTAGGAGAATTAGAACTCAATACACTCTACCTGGGGCTAACATATGACACCCAACTTCATCAGATACAGGAGGTGCCTGGTTTCTGAGTGAGGCAGAGTGTGCAGGTATATTATACCTATGATCTGTATTACTGACAAATTCATCTCCAGGTGAAATTCAAGATGCTAGCTGCTCTCCATAAAACTCCAAGTGACTTACGGCCTGAGACATAGCCTCTTCTTGTCAGACCCACCACATCACATGCATTCAATTAGAATACTTCAGCTCTCTGCTCCAGATTGAAGCTTAAGGGAATGAGAGCCAGGGCATTCTTAGTGGTGGAACTTCACCTCTGAAATTTGCTTCTACAGGAAGGCATCTAAAAGCCTGACCTGACCATATTAAGAACATACTGGAAAACTCCTCTTTGGCCCAGACTTTCCACTAATCAAAAAATTTCTGGCATTTATTTTTTTTCATTTTCTAGGCCCTTTAAAGGGGCTCAGACTCTGGGGGTGCTGGTGCATATACACATTAGAAAATAACTGCTTCTCACCCAAGCCAGAAAAATCCAGCTTATGGGTGGTTTTGCATATTTTTGTTAAATAAATGACATTCCGTCCCCACGGTACCCAGTCTTATGGAAAATTCAGTGATTGTCTCTCCTGCTTATAAGATCATATTCAGAATTCAAGTGTGTGTCACATTGCTTTTACAGTCATAGTGACTGCTAGGAAGTGTCTTATTACTCTGTCTCTTGTGTGTGTAAACAAAAGAACATGGCAAAAATTGTTTCTCAAACTTCACCTGATTAATTTAATTGGCCAGAGGAACTGCATGAGCCTACTGCTCTTTACTATCCTTTTCACGAAGGAAAGCAAATTAGATTGAATTTTTTGCCATGAACCATGTCCCTATATTAGACTTGGTGTTTCTGCACTTGATCACAGAAGTAATCCTGGCCTATTTCCCCTTGAGTTGGGTTAGACTAGAGCACAACTGCAAACGGTACCCAGTGCCAGATCACTTTCCCTGACTGTACATGTGGGTGTAGCTGAGTAGATCAGGAGCCCACCTTACAAAAGCCATGCACAAAAGATACCTTGAACACTACTGTTGTGAAAGACTGCATGAGGGTGACATTCAAGCAGTATTTTTAGACATCTGTCAAGATGACAAAATCCTTTCCAGAATTGCCCTAATACACAAAATCCATGCTTTTCCAAAAGAAATGCTCCATATATGTCACACAGCAAAATTTCATACAGGAATTAAGCCTCAGATTTTTTTTTTTTTTTTTTTTTTTTTTTTTTAATACTGCCCTATTCTCCCCGCTTCCCCCCAGATCAAATTCTCTGCATCATCTCCAAGTTCCATAGCGCGCGCACACACACACACACAAACCCCCACCACATCTTTGCTTAACTCGGATGCATGACCTCTCACTGACAATGGGCTGCAAACTAATCTCAATTTTTTCAAATCAGATTCATGTCAGGAGACACTTTACTGGCATGACAAACTATGCAAGTGTTGCCAAAGTACAAGATATCAGGCATCTGTCACCAGTAAAGGGATCCACCCTCTGAAGTGGGAGAGGTCATTTACAGGGCAGCAGCAAGAACAAATCCAAGTCAAGTTGCCCTGTATCCATGTTATAGGTGAGTCCTCTTTATAGTTATGCACTTTCCACAGTAAGTCTGAGATCAAAGCAAGCTGGAGAAAGGCAGAGAAGTGGCCCTAAAATACAAAGCCTGTCTTTGGCAATGATGAACAAATGAAGTTAAATGGTCAAAGGTCAAGTTACAGCATTAAGGAATTGTCTCCAAGCTTAATGACATGAGCTACTAATATTAGCATGGTGATGTGGTAGTTGATGGCGTGGGCTATCAGACAAGTGCATTTCCACCATCCAATCACCTGTTTTTTTTCCTGAAAAGGCACCAGGACTATTAATTTCTCCCCTTCCTGCCCATGCTCCCTTCACTACTAGGAAGACAACAAGATAAAATAAGTCAGCTAATCAAAAAAAAAAAAAATACACCACACCACTTTTTGTTATTGAACGGGCAAATGAGAATTGCCAATATGGTCAGCTAACATTCCAGAGAAGAAAACAATATCAGTGGTTTCTCTCTCCCAGAGGCATTCCCAGGATAACAAGCAGTGACAGGGAGATACCAATCTCTCTTGGAACCAACACTTTGAAGTCCAAAGCCATGTCAGCTAGCACTAAATTGTTCCGAATCTGCTGCATGTGCTGTGTGTGCCAATAGTGCTTTGGAGAGTTGACTTGTCCTATAGCTTGTTTAATCAGTTTGGTTTTGGTAACAATCCTGCCACCATCTCTGTTCAGTAGGTAACAACTGTCAAACCCTGCAAAGCACATGAACTCAATATACCAAGCTCCAGAGTTATTTACTCATTTGATGATTGGTCTTCCTGTGTTGCTGCAGATCAACAGTCTGTTAAATCATGCTAAAAAAAAAAATCAAGGCAAACTCAACCTGCTGCTTGTTCTGGTTGATTGCCTTTGCAGAATTACAAACCTAACTCAATACCTGCTGAGCAAAGTGCATGCATTGGAAATCCATGCATCATGAATTTAGTAAGCCAATTTATCCTTGAGCCCTTTCATTTACATTTTCCAGTAATTAAAATAAAGGTAATATAAAAAGGGACAGCTGATTTGTACCTGATCAAGAACCATTCCAGCCTTCACCAAAATCCTATATTGAACCAAACTCGTCAAAAAAGGACATGGCTGAAGTGTTTTCCTCACCTTGTTTTTATTTTGCCTGTTTGGAACAGGAAGCACTGAAATACAGTGCCATGGAACAGGCATGGAACCTGCCATGGAACAGGAAGCACTGAAATACAGTACAGCTTTGTTTTTGTAACAACCTGTTAACCAAAACAAGGTCAAGAGTGATTCGGAAAAGTAAAGACCACAGGCCAGCAGACTCCACGATATATTGGAAGCCTTAACTTTGTCCTATCGTGCCTTGGGAAAGTCAGTAGTGCCTACATACCTGTGGCTTTTCCTAAATACCTATACAAAGATTTAGAAAGTGTTGGTTCTGCAGGTTTTGAAGTATGAAACACTGGAACACACCTCTCCCCCAACCACTCAGAAAGTTGGTTGCACTCAACTGCAAGGAGCAGCTGTTCTCAATGTATTTCAATCCCATCCAAACGCAGGAAATGCTGAGTTTCACAATAAAGCCTTAGTATCTCACTGGGCAAAGAGTTCACATCTCATGGACTTTATAGTTCCCAGAGCGTTTCCTATGATATGATAAAATGTATCCTGTCAACTTTGGCCCATTCTCTCCTTAGTGACCTGCATGGTGGGATATTTGCCTTCAGATATTGACACAAACATGAACCTTTTTCCCCCTCTGCAGTAAGTAGCTGTGGCAATCAACCTCTCCTGAACCTTTGGGACAAAGATGGAGGATGACCCACACTGGTAAATTAACCTAGGGAACAGCAAAAGCACTTATTGTTTCTCACTAATAAACCCAATCAATCATCATTGCTCTTACTGAAGGGCTCATTGTATGAGCTGCCAAGTCATTGCACTGAACTCTGCCCAGTTGAACCCTCACACATGCACACATTGATTAAGACCACGGATATCCCTGCTTTATAAGTCAGAAGAAACTCAGCCTCAGAAAGCTAACAATGAGTGCTCACACTGGGCTTCAGCATAGCAAGTGGCTTCCTAGGGTATCCCCTTCCCTTTGTATTCCTAGAGAAAGGCTCCTCTAGGAAGGGGGGAGGGGCGGAAAAAGCAAGCCATAGAAATAACTTTCAGTAAGAGGCATGTCTGAAAAGGAGTATTTTTTACCACAGGCAAGCTAAGGGAAAGCTTCCCCTATGGACATGAATAAAGAAGGTGTATTTGAACAAACATGCCAATTATCAAAGTCCCTTTCCAAATATTAAACTGCCAACTCCTTAAAACACAAGTAACCCAGGTCTCTAAAAGTGTTTTAAAAAGCTACAGCAGACTGTGCCATTTACAGCCTTGAATACGCACTGAATTTGTCTTGCAGCACATGCTTAACCAGCAATTTATTCAGAGCCTTCTCCCTGCAGAAGATATCCCCAAACCAACTGCTTTCCTAAAAACAATGTGTGTATCTGTGTTTACAGACCTTGGCATGAAACAGCCACTTCTTATGGCTTAAGGACTGTACATCCTTGCTACAAGCTGTTCTGATGCAGAACTCAGCTGAGATTGAAGAGGACTGACACTGAGGAGGCATCCAGCAGTTGTGGGGGGAGGGGCAGTAAGAGGAACAGGGAAACTCAAATGAATTAGGTTTTGTTTTCATCAAAACTGCCTGGAGTGTGGAGTGGTTCCTCATGTACGCTCCTATTTTAAAACAGAAAACTAATGAATCTACAAGTGTGGCACTGGAAAAACAGAAAAAGGATACAATGGGTCTTAACCATTGCCATTTTAAGATTACAGAATTATTTTTGTACTAGCCACCTCCCTTTTGCAAGAGTTCTATAGAAGTAGGTGTATGGAATTTCAATAGGCTTCTATCAAAGTTACTTTAAAAAAATTTAATTTGGGTTAGTGTATTTAACCACCAAATAACCACCCAATACAGCTTGAGAGAATATTCTTTCTGTAAATTTGAGTCAACCTATAGAAGGATAATAGTTACGATTGAATGGTTACAAGAACTACTGGAGGGGGAGGAGAATTTCCTCTCTCTGAAATTCTATAGGATGTTTCCATAAAGCAACTACTGTATTTTCCTTCTGAAAACAATAGCAATAACTGCAAGGACAACTTTAGTCTTTACTGCACTGAAGTAGGGATTTATCTATACTTAAATCTCATTTATCAAGAGTAGCTAGTAGTAAATGCATTGGATTTGGTACTTAAGACTGCCTCATGGAAGAGTAATTCCTGCTTTATATTCAGAGGTCAACCTGTAACAAAAAAACCAAGTTGCACAAAAACTACACTCTGTAAGTGGTTTTTATTTTATATAAGAATTTTACTTATTTGGCCCTCCTGATGAAGGGCAGCTGCACTCCTGACAGCACAAATCATGATTTTATTAAAGGCATTTGTCACATGTAAAGATCATCCCCATGATGGGCAAACTGACAAGGAAGACATACAACAATGTTGTGACACCATAGTGGTTAAATAGACCAATTAGAGCCATACACAAATTGAAAAATACACCACTATTTTAATCCTGGTTTCTACATCTAGTAAGCTTTAGCAGGTACAGTGAGCTCTTACAAAAAGGAATGCTACTACATTGCTATCCATTCCAGTCCGTGTGAAAGCTATTTACGTATTTGTTATTAATCTAGTCAGTTTGAAATATCTACTTCTATGCAGAGTAACAAATATCAAAGCCTTGCTCAAGAAGCCATCCTCCCCAGTGCCCCTTTCCCAGCTCAGCTATTATTCTCAAATCTATTTCAAAAGAAAAACACAGTTCAGCAGCTACTGACCTTTGCACGGGAAACAACAGCAACACTTCGAAAAGAACCATCCCAAACACGAAGTGCTGGAATAACTGTGCCTCCCACCTTTCATTCTGTTTCTGTGCTGTTCATAGCAAGTGGCCACCAGTCCCCATAAAAAAAAAAAAAACCACTAGGAAAGTGTAGTATTACCTAACTAAACACCAGGAGTATTGCCTCTACCCTAACATGCAAGCCAACCACCTTGAAAACAGGAGGAGCTACTTAAGGGAGGGCGGGGGTGGAGTCACACCCCCAGCTGCTGGCTGAACTCACATCTCAGACTAGTCTCACCATATTATGCAATATAAAGACGCTGTAGGGGTGAAACTCCTTGGACACACCTTCTATCAAGCGTGCCACTTTGTAACCAAAATATTATACAAGGAATCTTTCCTCTACTAAGAAAACAAATTACAGTCACACCCATAAAGAAATAAAATTAGCATTGCTGAGTACATGCAGTTCACCTCTGGAGAGGCTTTGACTGGATTTCTTCTAGCAGCTGGATGTACTAAGAAAACTACACACATTCCTACTACTTCAATGTAGTTTTCAATCAGGTGGCTTTGGCTACAGATACAAAACACTGTTTAATGATCAACATTGTTCTTAGCAGTCCACACAGGCTGACCGTGAGAGTCTGTGGGAGAAGACTCATAATTCTGTTAATTACACAATCCTGTTTCTAATAGATTATATCTGTCAGAAGTTCCCTGATGCAAGGGCTTCTAGTAATGCTTACACTTAGATTCAAGCCTGTTTATTCTCTAGCCTTAAACTGTGAAATTTCCTCAATTTGGAATGCCTTTCTTTGTTCATTCTCTGAGGCAGCTATTATACAGGATTTATTTTTAAGGGTAGTTTGAAGACCTATGTTACTCTATCTCAGTCAGTTTAGTAGTGGTTTTGCGTTGGAATTGTAAAACAATATGGGACATGCTACATAGAAGATAGCATTGTAAAGGAGTAGATTGTACTAGAATTTTGATAGGGCATTTCATATTGCTTTTGCAATACTTGATAATTGGTGCCAAATCCATTATTTCTGAAACTAGATCTCATAATGGTGGATCTGCCTGGGATGGGGTTAAAACGTGTTCCAAACAGAAAAACTGTTAGGATTGCTGTGGAATGAAAGCACCTGACAATCTGGTTGCCTGTGATCTATTAACAAGGGCTGGTGAGTAAGATCTTCAGTGGAGAATGTGAAGTAGTAGTCACAAAACAAATAAACAAACAAACACCTCTCACCAAAGTTTAACTCCAGTGGGGCTCTATCTGCTACTGAGTTAAACAAGTGTAACTATACTTTTTCTTTCTGATTTAGAAAAATAAACCTTATGGTAAAAAGAAATGAGGATTGACTAGGTTTTAGTTGACACAATGTTGATCTGAGTCATGTTTCTTTCTTTCCAAGTGTTCAGAGGCAAAATTTGTTTTGTGAATGATTTGCACTTGGAATTTCATTTTTTTATAACAATACTTAGGATTTATACAGCAGGTAGATGGGAACAGGATGTCTGACTACTAGTCCCAGGATGTCTGTGTGACCATTAGTGGTCTATAATTCTTACAATTACTTTTTGTATTTTTGCTATGGCAGAGACAGAGCCTGTTAACATTTCTAAGAGGTAATGTACATTAGAAAGCAGTTAGTAACTAGTGAAGAACAAACAGGTGCTGCATTTTGTTTTCCCTGCTGATCTATGGCTTCTCATTTCCTTCATGCTGCATGTTTTGGACCAGGGCTGAGGACTGCCATTACTTTAGTGATTTAAACTAAGGGACAGATGTTTGTTTCATTATGTAGTGGCTGTGAATAATTCACGTTTTGCCAATGCCAGAAAGCCCTCTTTGACACCTTGGGTTAGAGCCACAACACCAGCAAGGTGTACCTTGTTCACAAACTCTGATGTAATGGGGAATGTGCAGGGCTAATTAGTACCACCCCAACAATGCGCAAAGCTTGCCAAACAGAAAGTCTCTGTTTTGGTGAGTTTACAGAGACACCTAGTGTCCAGTTCCTGAATCACAGGGGAAAAAATTTAACCTGTTATTTTGATGGCTCTGACAGCCAGCTTGGGACCTCATCCTGTATTTACTGAAATGAATTCCAGTTTTGCCATTGACTGAAATCAGGGAAGGATTTGATCCATTAACTTGATAAACAGCCCCTTAGAAATGTGTATTGAAGACAAATTGATATGTTACTGAGTGAGTATTGATAGCTCTTGTGGCTTTATTATTAGAGTTTGTCAATATTTGCTGTTTTTCTTATGTGACTCCAGGAACTGGGGCTCTAGATACAAGAAAATCTCAGCTTTCATTTAAAACAAACAAACAAAATGTTTCCATTCCTAATGGTTGCAGAGGAAAGCTTGAAATCATGATTCATGTGTAACCAAACTGCTCAAAAACCAGAAGGCAAATCAAAAGAAACCAAATTTTGAATATATTTTAAATCTTCTGATTTGGGGGTGGGAGGACGGGGTCAGAGGAAATCTTGATTTATGAGTATGTGGGGTTGGCAATACTGCTTAGATTAAAGGTAGACATTAGCCCTGGAGATTTTCTTAAGAGGGCTAAAGTTATAATATTGTATCTCACTTAGCAAAATATTTACTAAATAAGAATACATGATTAAATAAAAATTCGTGTTATATTCACTCGCCCCTTCCAGGTGAAAGAAGAGAACAGCACTACAGGATCAGTTCATCCTATGACTAAGTGGACACAGCTGCCATTAACTGTAATTGGAACTTGTACAAGTGATTGAATTTGGTCCTATAACTTCAAAGAGGGATTTCTCTGAATTAAATATCTAGGGATATGGAAGCACTTGTTGGCATATGGAAGCAATTCCTATGACCTGCAGCTTTCAGAAATTACAGAGGTAAAACAAAAATGAGCCTGAGGTCCATGGTTCCTGTAAAGCACATCTACTGGCACACCAATCAAAACAAAATCGCTGTTGTCTGCAACAGTCACTTTGCCTCCATTTTAGGACCTCAGTCTTGCTCCTTCTGAAGCTGACAGGACTCCTTCTGTCAATGAGTGTTTGCAGCCTGGGGTCTTGTCCCCGAGGCAATAATTACAGCCACACCTGTATAAATCATCCTCCACAAGTTTAGTCCAACATCAAGCAATTGCTAAAATAAAAAGATAAGTTGTGTGCTGCATGCCGAAGGTTATTTTATTAACCCTTAACAGTGCTCTGCATTCAAAAGTGATAGAAATGAGCAGGGATTCTAGTTCGTGACTTAAAAAAAAACAACCAATACATTCCCAAATAAACCCTAAACATCTGTGTTTTTCTGCAATTAAAATGAAATGCTGAACTTTAGTTTACCTAGCCACACTATATCTAGGTATCAGTTGAACACAATGTTTTATTGATACACAATAGAGCCCCATTTATCCAAACCTCTGTTATGCAGCTCTCTCTATTAACCAAACCAGGGCTGACAGCCCAAACACCCATAAACACTACAGATTCTCTGTAAAAATGGAAATTCCATGTTTTCCCATGGCAAACAGATTTCTAGGATCCCTGGAGATGATACAGAAACTGTCATGCATTTTTTCTAGGTAGCTTTTAATTGGTGGTTAAATGTGCATAAACCTGAGAAAATGAAGACCAAATTGGACAGAGGGAAAGTGTGCTGCTCAGTGGGTTACAGAAAGGAGTGTATGGAAGCCATTATACCCATCACAGGAATGCTGAGAAAATTAGTTCAGTCTGCTCATGCATTTGGCCTCAGCGGTGGGTGTATACATCAGAAACTGCCCTTGAAGAATCCTTAGTCTCACAGAAGATTAGGAGGTCTGTAGAGATTTTTCTCTCTCTAACAGTCATAGAATCCTAGAAGTATAGGACTGGAAAGGACCTCAGTAGGTCAACTAGTACAGTCCTCTGCACTCAAGGCAGGAGTATGTAATAACTAGACCATTCCTGACAGGTGTTTGTTTAACCTGTTCTTAAAAACTTCCTATAACAGAGATTCCACAACCTCCCTAATCAATTTGTTCCAATGCCTAACCACTCTGACAAGAAGTTTTTTCTAATGTCCAACCTAAATCTCCCTTGTTGCAATTTAAACTCATTGCTTCTTGTCCTGTCCTCAGAGGTTAAGGAGAACAATTTTTTGCTCTCCTTTTTTTTTTTAACAACTTTTTATTTACTTCATATTTGTCATCATGTCCCCCCTCAGTTTCCTTTTCTCTAGACTAAACAAACCCAATTTTTTCAATCTTTCCTAATATGCCATGTTTTCTAGACCTTTAATCATTTTTGTTGCTCTTCTCTGGACTTTCTCCATTTTGTCCACATCTTTCCTGAAATGTGTCCCCCAGAACTGGACACAATACTCCATCTAAGGCCTTATCAGTGTAGAGTGGAAGATCTGCTTCTCATGTTTTGCTTACAACACTCCTACTAACACATCCCAGAATAATGCCTGCTTTTTTGAAACAGTGTTACACTGTTGACTCACATTTAGCTTGTGATCCATACAATGAATGGATTTCCCTTGTAACAGTCTCTTAAATTCTCTAGCTAAAATCACTGGTAAAAGCAAAATATACCATATGTAAGGTTCAAGTATTTCTTCCAGCCCTTTGAATTCTCATACTTCAAGTGGCTGTTTAATCTTTGGAAGAAAGCAGTTAGGCTGAAAATGGAGGCATTTCTCTGAAGGAGAAAAAGGGCCAGAGTGTCAGTTGATGTACACCAACCTAGCTCCACTGGGGCCAACAGGACTATAGCAATTTATGCTGTCTGAGGATCTGGCCTAATTTATCTCAGAGGTGCATAAGCCAAAACTAAAACATCAACATGTAAAGTTCTTTCCACAGTAAAAAGTTTTAGCCCTTTGTGTATATATGAGGGCTGAATAATGTAACTTGCATTGATATCATCTGATTAGAGCAACTTCTGTTGGTGAGAGAGAGAGGCTTTCAAACCCCACAGAACTCTTGGCTCGAAAGCTTCTCTCTCTCTCTCCACCAGAGGGTGGTCCAATAAGATATATTTGTCTCTCTAATATCCTGGGATTGACACACCTACAAACTAAACCATGCAGCTTTAAGTAAGTGATGCTTTTTGTCTGCATTGGTGCACTGTATACGCATGGGTCACTAAGAACTTCAGAAGATGATGCTACCATACTAACACACCAGTCTACAGGTCTGGAGTGGCAGCCTGGGGTGGAGTCCCCCCCTTACCCAGTGGTTAGAACACTGGGAATCTGGTAAATTAGGTTCTATTCCCAGCTCTGCCATGGACTTACTCTGTGACCACAGAGAAGTCACCTTCTCTTTTAGTGCCTCAGTTTCTCCACATGTAAAATGGTGACAATGATACTTCTGTTTCTCCTAATGTGCTCTGAGGCCTAGGGATGAAAGCACCATGCAAAGGCAAAGAATTATTATTTTATTATGTCTGAGGATCGGTAACAAAATATGAATTAAACATTGTCAGCCTTATTTTTACTAAATATTTATAAAAAATACTACTCAGTGTGTACTTACTGCCAAACACAGCTCAAAATGCAGCAAGGTTGGAAATATCCTAAGGATAGTGACTTGGCAGAGCTGTGTGGTGATTGTTTACATAGCACATTCCTGTACGTTATTCTTGGCTCTGGCTACTGCTGTTGAACAGCACTAAACACTCATTAAATGAAATAAAATTAACTAAATTCTTATAAATAACCGAAGTATGGTCATGCTAGATGGCCCAAACTTTGCATTTTTTAAAAACAGATCAAATTACATAAATAATAAAAACAAGGTCAGGTTCCCTCCTGGCACAACTCCACAGGGAGATTTTAGTCCCATCTACTTAACACAGTGGTAATGTGGGGAGGATGAAGACCATAATCAATTAGTTAAAACCAAAAAATGAAAAAGACATGTAAGCTCACTGCACACTCCTAACTGAACTGCCATGAAATACATATGTTCCTCCCATGTTCAGCTAGACTAGTCATGTCTCTTTCAGAGGTGACTTCAATTTATGAATGGATTAATGTAATCGGATAAACCATGGCATAGCCCCTATTTGGAATGCAAAGGGAAGAAGGGTCCCACTTACTTCCCAGAGAAGTAGTAGTAAAGTAATGGGATTCTATCTGCCTCCCCTGCCCTCAGCCAGGACCAATAGGAGGGCATTTGCCATCCCCTGAGAGAAGCAGGGTTCGCCTCTTCTGCCTGGAGAGACATAGATGGCAACAAGCGTCCCTTCTAAATTTCCTCAATCTTCTGTATGGATGTCTTGGCTGGGCCCACTGCACTGCATTCCTTCTGACACACACATGGTCCTCTGCTGGGGGGGGTTGGGATGGGGAAGAGAGAGAATGGTGGGACCCTAGGGCATTGGATCTTGATGTTAACGCTTCATTGTAGACGGCAATTCACACCTCTCAGAGCTACCATTTAAGGCTCCCTACAAACTCAGGCAGACATCACTGCATGAGTCATATTTTCTAGTTTCTCTTTGCAACCATGAGGGCTAGAAACTTCTTTTTTAAATTAAAGCTTAAAATCTGATGAAATGGCAGACTCTAGAACAGGAGTCAGCAACCTTTCAGAAGTTGTGTGCCAAATCTTCATTTATTCACTCCAATTTAAGGTTTTGCGTGCCAGTAATACATTTTAATGTTTTTAGAAGGTCTCTTTCTATAAGTTTATAATATATAACTAAACTATTGTTCTATAAAGTAAATAAGGTTTTTAAAATGTTTAAGAAGCTTCATTTAAAATTAAATTAAAATGCAGATCTCCCCAGACCAGTGGCCAGGACCTGGGCAGTGTGAGTGCCGCTGAAAATCAGCTTGCGTACCGCCTTCGGCACACGTGACATAGGTTGCCTACTCCTGCTCTAGAAGCTAAACTTTAGGCATGGGCATTTAGTGCTTATGCCTTAATACAGGCCTGTATCTGCCCCTTGCTTTAATTATTCTTTCCTTGAGAGTACGTAGCATACAAGTCCTCAGTGCTTGAACTGGAATCCTGTGCAGGTGGGTCCTGATCACAAACCCCTTGGAGTTGAGTGTTTTTCCACTGACTTCTGTGGGGTCTGGATCAGACCTATGGTACATACATGCACTTATTTTATAATGATTTGGCTCTCTGACACCTTCAGAATGCAAATCCAACCATGAAGAACTGGCCATCTCTGGCCAGTTCATCTGATTTCTGGTCATAACCAGGTTGCTAACCTGTACATAATAATACTACGTAATCAAGTTGGTCAGTTTCTCCCTGTAACCAGCTTAGACAGAACAGCAAAAAGCCACAGAGATGTGGGGGCATGCAGTACAGGTCTGTTGCTTGTTAAGTATTTCCAATGGTCATTAGAAGCCGTATTCCTAATCTCTAGGTGCAGATGGGAAGTAAAATGCACTTCAGGTAATAGGGCTACATGTAGTGATGCCTCTCCCTCTTTCTCACATATACTAGAAGATCTTTACTGACCTCTGCAAACTCTCCTGCTAACACTTCACTCAAAGGGTCGCTGCTTCAGTGGGACAGCTGTATCCACCAACAAATGCCTAAAATGAGTCTGACCATCCTTGCATAACCAGAGGGAATTTCTCTAGCCAGCAACAGCACCTGATGAACCATGATTGAATGTGGCTGGAGCAGCGATTCCTCTCTGGTGTTCCCATACACATAAACAGTATGCAATACTTCAGTATTTTGGAAATATAGGTAAGACTATCTTGTGGCCTGCATAAACTGGCTTCAGGAGAGCCATGCCAATAAGGTGATGGATACTAATTGAAATAAGATGGCTGTCAAAATAAAAGATTATTGCGTCTTCAGTTTAAAAAAAGAAAAAGCAGATTTTGTATTTGTTTCCAGAAATGTTTATTTCAATTAGATCAAAAGCAGATCTGTGGGAATGACTGTCCACCAACAACACAGAAACGCAGAAATGTAGGGCTGGAAAGGACCTCAAGAGGTTGTTTAGTCTGACCTCGTGCATCAAGGCAGGACCCAGTATACCTATACCATCCCTGACAGATATTTGTCCAACTGTTCTTAAAAACCTCCAATGATTGGGATTCCACACTCTCCCTTGAAAGCCTATTCCAGAGCTAAACTATCCTTACACACCTCTATCTCGATATAACATGACCCGATATAACACAAATTCGGATATAACATGGTAAAGCAATGCTCTGGGGGCAGTGGGCCTGCGCACTCTGGCGGATCAAAGCAAGTTCGATATAATGCGGTTTCACCTATAACGCAGTATGATTTTTTGGCTCCTAAGGACAGCGTTATATTGAGGTAGAAGTGTAGTTAGAACATGTTTTCCTAATATCTGCCTTGCTACAGCTTAAGTCCATTACTTCTTTCCTGCCTTCAGAGTATATGGACAACAACTGGTCGCTGTCCACTTCATAACAGCCCTTCACATTTTTGATGATTGTCAGGTCCCAACTCAATCTTCTTTTCTCATGACTAAACATGCCTTTTTAAAATATTTTTCTCATAGATTATGTTTTCTAAACCTTTTATCATTTTTGTTGCTCTCCTCTGGACTTACTCAAGTTTATTCACATCCTTCCTAAAGCACGATGCCCAGAATGGTCACAGTATTCCAGCTGAGGCCAGCGTGGAGTAGAGAGGAAAAATGACTTCCTGTGTTTTACATATGACACTCTTCGTTACTACGCCCCAGAGTGAGATTAGCCTTTTTTGCAATTGCATTGCATTGTTGGCTCATATATTCAATTTGTGATGCAGAATGACCTCCCCGTTCTTTTTGGCCTAGCCAGCTGTCATCAAACAAGGGAGGACAAAAGCAGGACAAAACCTGCCTTTTGGACAGTATGGGTCTTCGGCTACAGTATTTGGGTGTGGAGAGAAATTATCAGCTTGTATCAGTCCTTCACATATTCTTTTTCAAAGGAAACGGGCCTATTCCACCCGTGCCTGATGTGTGTGATGACTTTTCTTCAATTCTGGCAACCGTGACAACATGGCATAATTTATGGAGCTGGCTCTTGTAATGATGAATCAATGGTCTACACAAAATGGGAGTGCATCAAAAGTAGTGGCAGACAAAGCCCAACTAGTCCTTCTCTCTGAATCTGTTCCACTTTCAAGATAAAATTGAAGCTAAATTTCTCTTCTGATGCCACTGCTCCCAGCCAGGTAATCTGCTTCCTTCCTTCTTGTTGGGCAAATACCATTCTGGTCACCTAAGGTGCTTTAGAGAAAGTGGCAAATGCTGTTTGGTGCCTTTTGCTGTTTTCTGCAGGAATATCCAACACATTTATGCTTCTATATATTTTAAAAAGGTGTAATTGGAATACTGTGCTAGTTAGACCTGAGAGAGAGAGAGTGTGTGTGTGTGTGTGTGTGTGTGTGGAGATCTCTGCCTTCTGCTAGAGAGAAGCTGGACTGAAATTAAAATACTATATACAGGATCGATGATGTAAAACCCTTCACTTTGTGGGCCAAATCACTATATTAACAAGTGTGGATATGGCCCTTCGGCCACTTTCCTTCTTTCTGGAAAATGCAGAGGCATTCTTAACAGGAGATATTTAATAGTGTAAAGCTGCCATTATTGCAAAGCTTTCTGATCTGCTGTATCTGCTTCAAGACTGGTGTAAAAGAAAATGTAAAGCTATTATTAAAACATATGGTGGAAATAAACAGCAAGGTAAGAACTGACAGGAGGTCTTCTGTGGAAGAAAATAAAACAAAATTATTTTTTATAGTTCACAGAATAGCCTCTGACAGAAAAAAGCCCTCTGTTTTGTACTGCCAGCATGCATCTTCTCTGTCCTGTTTCATATTGTAATCTCCATAGTTTGGAAACAGTTGCAAGCATTTCTAGATTGTAGCTACATGTAAGGTGGGATTTCCACAGGTGTTCAGCATTACGATTCTGCTTGTATTAAAGTCAGTGGGAGCTTTATTAGGCCATGGTTTCATTTATCCCACTCATACCCTCTGCTATTTGGATCATGCTCTAATTGGAGCTGAAATTTCACACACCTAAACTTTCAGTTACTATTACGTAACCAAACTTACTGCCCTCCTGTCAGAGGGTATGGCACACTATGACCGGGGCATTTCTGTTTTTTCTCACTGTCAACAGATTTGTTTGTAAACCTAACAACATGTACTTTTCACATCTTCTATGTTCATATTATATTAAACATTTGTCATCAAGTAACTTATTAATCACTGCTAGCGTAGTGGCTTCACTCAGTGATCAAGGCCTTGTTGAGGTAAATAAATCAATATTTTGAGCTGAAAGATTTCAGTTCTCTAATCTACAGAACAGAAAAGTGTCCTGGAATTATAATCCACTGGGTGTTGCTGTTTAATTCTTAATCTCTTGTATTTGGAAAAGTGATTTAATAGGAATATGTGATTTGGTATCAAGCAGCTTAACGTTATTGGAAAGACAAATGGAGTATTAGATTCCCTGTATGAAAACCAGAAGCACCTACAGATGTGACTTTCAAATCTCATTATCAAAGGCAAAAGTCAGTGCAGTCTTTATTATGGGAAACGGGCAGTGCACTGCTATTGCTTCTGTGTGATGGACACACTTTTTAGCAGATTGGAAACCAAGCCAACTTTCACTGTGATACTTATGCAATTGTTCCTTGTTTTTTTTCAACATTATGATGTTTAAGAAGTATTGTACATACTTTAGAATACTAGGAAAACAGATTGTTATTTCACTGGGAAATGGTTCTGTAGGATCACTAACTTCCAAAGAATACTACAAAAGACTGATAGGAAATACAGGGTTGTGCATGTATTTCAATTTGATGACTTCTGGAGGTGCTCACTCTGTGCCCCCGCCGACTACTGAGGCAGCCTGTGCCCCTGCTTTCCTCCCCCTGGTGCACACGCCTGAGGAAATATATGTAAATTATCTTTGAATATTCTCTATAGCAAACCACACCCAAGAATGCTTTAACCTGTCCTAATTTGATTTAGTTGGGAACTGGTTCTGCTTTGAGCAGGAGGTTGAACTAGATGACCTCCTGAGGTTCCTTCCAACCCTGATATTCTATGATCCATGAATGTGGAAGGGAATTGCCTTTTAACTGGCACCTTTTCAGTGGCAGTAAGATAAATATACAATAAGTTGTTAAAGAAACAAATATAACTGAATGCATTTTTGGAGTCTGGGACTAATCTGCCCCTAATGAAACTGACATTTGGTTTGACTCTTATTCCTGATATACATCTTTCAAAATGATGATAACTCCACTGAAGTTGATAGACTGGTATAAATGAGAAGAGAATCAGGCTCGTTATGTTAGCATATCAAATCTGCGACGCATCTGCTGTAGCCAATTTACAAAAACCTACCCAATAAATTGCAATCAGTTATTTAATACTTCTGTGCGAGGCACTTCGGTGTGCTGGTCTCTGGCTCTGACTGTTCCGTGAAATTAGATTTTTATCACAGCTAGCTCACTTTCAAACTGGTTCATAAACTATTTGTTTAAAATTAATAAAGGAGGGGCTGCCCAGAAGCCAGTTAAGGATGTGAATACTGGTCCTGGGTTTGTTCCCCTTGCTTTCTGGTTAGAGCTGAAAAGGCAATACACTTGGGTACCATTTTTACCAGGATGTGCCCCCATAATTCATGCATCACATTAGAATAGTAATGAAAACAGGCATAACCCCAGAATCTCTTCTGTTTTATTGCCCCTTCACTCTTAAATCTCATGGATGTCAGGGCAAAAAAGACTGGTGACTAAATCCATGTTCAGCAGACCAGGAGCATAATAATGAATGGTGGTCCACTGAACTTGGTTACACAGCAGAAACTCTAGGCCAATGGGCCAGATCCCACTCTTCCCACCATAATCTCAGGTGGATTACAGTCAGGCATCAGAGTATTACTTTGCTAAATTTAGTTCAGCCAGAGCTGCAGATGAAAAGCAAGACCCAAGTCACTCACAAGCGCCAGTCCCTCTCTTATGGTAATGAACATTGGTGGCCTTCCTGCAAGCTGGCAGGGCAAAGTGCTGCTACATAACTCTCTCACCTACCTCATACATTTCAAGAAGCAGGAGTAGATACAGAAAAGTAGTGCATACATTCTATTCAAACCAAGACAAGTTATTTTTACACTCTTCCTCTGGGCTGCAAGTTTTTATTTGTGCAGGAAGGGAGAGGGGTTAGAATTGTTGACTTCAGGCTAGTGCTAATAAAAACCCTGTCTTATGACTTGAGAATTATAATCAGTACTTCATGTGGAACCCCTTCAGATACATCCATCCATGGCAAGTTGTATTTCTTTTTTTCTCGTGTGCTAGGAGATACTCCACAGTTAAAACTGTCCCCACAAGGCAGTCTTGCTTAGAGTTTTAAAAGTAGAATTGTTTACCTAATGGAGCATTCATTGTCACAATGCTTGTGTGTAGGGCCCTGGCAGTCAACCAGTCAGAACCTCAGTTTTCATTTAAAAATAAAGACTTAATTTCTAACTTGTGGTTGTGAAGAAAAGCTTGAAAACATGATCTGTGTAACCAGTATAGCAGTATCTGCCTGAGTGTGCAAACAGCCTGAAATAATAGCTCCGAGAGGGGGGAACTACCTCACATATCTCAATGAAGTGTTAACTCCAAGACTCCTTGCTCTGGGAATGGCCCCTCATCACAGGACTGTGTGTGTAGCAAGAGAAGGCAGCGGCAGTGGGCCCAATCCAGCCACTCAACTAAACACATCCCAGCTGCTGGGGCAAGTTCTGAGGCTCCTTTCAGCTACTGCTTCATCTATGAATGGTAAAGGGCACCCCTACTGCCATTCTTGTTGTTCCCAGGGGGAAGGGCTTCTGTTACCACTCTATGGAGGGAGAAGGAGGTACTGTGCTACTGTGTGTTGTGGAGGGCGGGGGGAGAGAAAAAGAGCACCCCTGCTGTCACTCAATATGGGGGAAGCAAATGGGTGGCCTCATTTCATGCAGTGGCTAGGATCCCAATTTGCGGTAATCTGGCCCTCTCAGAAAGGGGACGAATGAAGCCAGGAAAGAAGTGCATGGTAGACCTATAACTTCATAGAGTCACCAGTCAGTTTCCCCAACACAGAGGGAGCGTGCTGGTCTGGAGTCTACAACAACTCTGAGACTGCAATTACAACTGTGGATGACAGCTGTCAATCTCCATTACGTTTTTCCTCTGGAGGGCTCCAAAATGTCCTTTCATCAAAGGATTTACGATCAAACTGCAATGGGACACAAGTAAGCTCATAAGAAGACAAATGTTGAGAAGCAAGAAAAGGGAACTTATAGTAAGGTCACATGGGAAAGCACATGAGTATCTGATCGTTACATTGCTTATTTTCTTCTCTGCCTTGGATCTCCTTGCTAAACCACATATCCCACTTCACCTTTTGTAGACACTGCAGCAGAAACTAGTTAAATGAGACGAATGTCTGGGTGAACAGGTTTGGGGAGGTCAGAAGAGGGAGCCTCGGAAGATCCTTATTGCTCTTCCCTCACAATCACCAGTAGAGATGTCTGTTCTGCAAAGGATCATCTCACCATAAAATAGAATAGCTGCAACTAGAGAAGAAACTCAGTTCCAAAAAATGCCTCACCAGCAAAACCACAAGCATATTAGAAGGAAACAAATAACCACTTATCCTGAGAGGGAAGATTTTTCTGTAGAGATAGGCATTTCAGCAGCACCACTAAGAGTAGTGTTGACAGGAGTCTGCATATTGGCGATAAACTCTTGATTATTTCCTTCCTCAGAGACTTTAGTTTTTAACACTTCTGAAGCATTAATTCCCTGTTCTCAGGGAGATCACTGGAAGGAAGTTTAGCATCATCCTATGCAATGACATCCTTTTCTTTCTGACGCTTCTCTGGTGTCTTACTCTTCCGATTTTGCCACTTTGAAGTATCTGCAATTTATGCTCCATGTTCTACTAAAGCTTTGTTTGAGCATCCATCCGGAAAACACACTGACAAATGATTTGCTGATCTCCATAGGCAGCAATTATATTCCACGTTCAGTCCCAATTGGAGAAAATAGTGCCAGTATTTCAACCAAGAAATTCATACAGCCAAATTGTCAGGAAATGTGACTGCATTAGAGACTTCAGGCCAAATTAGCCGTGACCTAAATGGTGCAGTAGTTTACACATTAGAAAGTGAGTGCCAGTGGTCAAATAGTAACATTTTTGTTGAAGTTAAGGCCAGAAGGGACCATCAAATCATCTAATCTGACCTCCTGTGTAACACTGACTATGGAATTTAATTCAGTTACAGTTTCATCCAATTTACCTTGTGCTCACCATATTTATTGCATCCATCTGTAGTCTCTTGCTTTATACTTAGACTGTGCACTCTTTGGGACAGAGACTACCTTTTCATTGTGTGTACGTGCACATTGTTTGCATACAGTGCCTGGCACAGTGGGGCCCTAATTCTTCATCAGAGGCCAATACACATCATGACCAAACAAATAGCATGGCATTCAATAATTATGCAAAGTGAGTGTAATTTACATGCTGAAAAGATGGAAGGAGATGTAGCTAGAAAAGCAACAATGAGAGGGCCTATTTTATCTTACATCCTGCAATTAATTGCTTTTCCTGTCACCTGTTCCCTTCTGGTCCCTTGATGCGTAAGTTACATCTATGGGACCTTAGTCTCTTCTTAGTTACAGTAGTGCAACACCATCAACTACAGTGGAGTTACTTCTTATTTACACTGAGGTGAGGAGAATAAGCCCCAATGAATGTCAAATCAGTGCAAGTGATACCCACATTCTAATTTTCCTTGACACTGATGTGTGATTTATGTGACTGCCTAATTTGACCAACGTTCTGTATTAGGACAAGATATAGAATCCCTCTATTGTTCTTGATAATCTCAATCATCCATCACATATTCAAAACCAGGTCTGTGTCTGATATAACGAAACCAGAGCATGACCTATGTTATTGCTGAATTTTAGGTTAAAGTAATGGGATTAGATGGGCGAAGTTTCACCTCCCAATAAACGGGAACCAAAGACAAAGTAAATAAGGAAATTCATTGGCCTTTTCTCTTTAAACAAAATCCTCTTTGTTTTAAATAATAAAAATCAGCTAAACAATAGCAGAATTGCTCCCCCAAAATAGCCTTTCCTGTTTTATAACAGCATTCATCAGAAAAGTCATTCTCAGGAAAAATAAGGATTGAGGTGGAGTGCTTTGGATATATACTATTCCAGCTGATGTAGCAAGTACAATTGACTTTACTGACAATGTTACTTCCCAAATTACTATAGAAGGTTAACACCTCAGACCCATTGTTTCAAGGTATCTATAAACTCAGGCAGACATTGCTTACACTGGGGCCATGTTTCAAAGGTTGTCACAAATATAACAGCAAAAGACTTAGGGTGAAATCCTGGCCCCACTGTAATCAGTGAGACCCAGATCCTCAAAGCTATTTAGACTCCTAATTTCCACTGATTTCAAATAAAGTAAGGGTGAAATTCAGACCCTTTTGAAGTAAATGACAAAATTCTCAGAATGAAATCAATGGAAGTTAGGAGGCTTTGATGATCTCAGCCTGAGAGTTTTGTCACTTACTTCAAAAGGGTCTGAATTTCATCCTTAATTTATTTGTATGAAATGTAAAATGCTGGAGAAGAACTGAAAGGCCTGTCCATGCTCCTGAGCTGGACCTTTGTGCCCCCACCTCAGGGACCATCCCAGACTTGGGGGAAACACTGGTTTAGAAAGATGAAGCTGGACTAGCTTCAGAGTACTTTCAATTTTGATTTCTCATTTCTTTACATTCCCATTAGCTTCACTTGCATGACTCATAGGAGTAGGGATGCACGATTGGGCTGTGAGCAGAAGGCAAAAATTCAGTAGACAATAAAAAGCAAATTAAATTAAAGATGGTCTTATGCTGCCAAGTTCAGATTTGAACTTTTCTAAGGCTTAAGTGTGTTTTCATCCAGGCCTCCTCTCTAAATGAGCGTTTTAAATCTTCCAGTTTTAACAGCAAAAATCAGTTGTTCCCAAAGTGTGGTCTTTAGACAAATGGTTGTGTATGTAGCACTTGGTGGTGGTCCATGAAGAAGCGGTAGGAAGGTCATACAGTGCTGGTTATCCATCTTGTTTCCAGCTGCTCTGTCATGTTAGAAGACAGGTGAAAGTGCCATCCTTTCCTAGCGTAACTTTTTGTACATAAGTTACTGCTGTGCTTTTTACAAGGATAATATGCGATTGCAAATGGCAAGGGGAAGTAGCCACGAGACCATCTCTCTACTAAAAGATAATCAATGAAAGAGTTTGAAGCTACCTGCTGAAGTGTGATTTGGAACACAGATAAAGGAATGTTCTTTATTTAGATATTTTCTATTTATGCTGACAACGGGAGCCCGAGTATTGTTTGTTC
Source organism: Chelonoidis abingdonii (assembly GCF_003597395.2). Classification (NCBI taxonomy): domain Eukaryota; kingdom Metazoa; phylum Chordata; order Testudines; family Testudinidae; genus Chelonoidis; species Chelonoidis abingdonii. The sequence goes on from NC_133778.1 coordinate 68,871,366, forward strand.
AAGAGAAACTCCATGGGCTCTTTATGTGCCAGTTATATTGATTGTGTTAACTAATAATGTTTCCTTGAGGTCACACAGACTAAACTCTCTAACTGACTGCTCTTAATTACCACTCTTAGAAGGAGATTTCATGTAATATACCAAAATTTTCTGAATCATCGTCTCACAGCTCCCCTGGGAAATCAGGAATCATTACCATTAAATAGATTTTGTAAAAGGGATTATTTAAACCCAAGCAGAGAAACCACACAAACCAATGTGGATTGTAATTTAATACTCAGCATAGCCAGAGCTGAACAGGAGCAGAATAAAGCAGTCTAGTCCTGAAACAGTCATAAAATCCAAGATGCAAAAATTTAACAGAGATGTGGGAAGAAGTTATAATACCTATTATTACAAGAATATGTATTGGAATCCTTTTTGGGAGGGCTGGAGGGCACAAAAGCCAAGGCAGCCAACCAGAAGCTGTAAAAGCAGCAGAGAATCCTGTGGCACCTTATGGACTAACAGACGAAGCTGTTCTCTTCCGTAACAGCTTTTGCAGCCATATATAGGAATATGTGAATATCCATACCTGGTAAGACCAATGGTTCATCTAGCCCAGTATCCTGTCTTCTGACAGTGGCTGGTGCCAGATGCTACAGAGGGACTGAACAGAACAGGATAATTATTGAGCGGTCCATCCCGCCAGCCAGTGCTGGCAGTCAGAGGTTTAGGGACACCAGGACATGAGGTTGCATCCCTGACCAGCTTGGCAAATAGGCATTTATGGAGCTACCCTCCATGAACTTATCTAATTTTTTTTAACCCAGTTATACTTTCAGCCTTCACAACATCCCCTGGCAAACAGTTGCACAGTTTGATTGTGCATTGTGTGAAGAAGTACTTTCTTATGTTTCTTTTAAACCTGCTGACTATTAATTTCATTGGGAGACCCCTGGTTCTTGTGCCATGTGAAGGGGTAAATAACACTTCCTTATCACTTTCTCTACACCATTTGTGATGTTATAGGCCTCTATCATATCACCTGTCCTTAGTCATCTCTTTTCTAAGATGAACAGTTCCTGTCTTTTTAATCTCTCCCTAGATGGAAGCTGTTCCATATCCCCAATAATTTTTGGTGCCCTTCTCTGTACTTTTTCCAATTCAGCACACAGGCAGGATTCAAGGTGTTGGAGTATCATTGCTTTATATAATGGCACCATATTTTCTAATATTATGTATCCCTTTCCTAATGGTCCCTAACATTGTGTTAGCTATTTTGATTGTTGCTGCACATTCAGCAGATGTTTTCTGAAAACTATCCACGAAGATCCAAGATCTCTTTTTTGAGTGATAACAGCTAATTTAGACTCCATCATTTTATATATGTAATTGGGATTATGTTTTCCAATGTGCATTGCTTTGCATTTTTCAACAGTGAATTTAATCTGCCATTTTGTTGCCCAGTCACCCAGTTTTGTGAGATCCCTTTGTAACTCTTCGCAATCTGTGTTGGACTTAACTATCCTGAATAGTGTAGTGTAGTCTGAAAACTTTACCACCTCACTGTTTACCCCCTTTTCCTGATCATTTATGAATATGTTGAACACCATTGTCCCCAGTACCAATCTTTGGGAGACCCCACTATTTACCTCTCTCCATTGTGAAAACTTACCATTTATTTGCTACCCTTTGTTTCCTATCTTTTACTAATCCATGGGAGGACCGTCCCTCTTATCCCATGACTGCTTATGAGCCTTTGGTGTCAAAGGCTTTCTGGAAGTATGCGATATCCACTGTATCACCCTTATCCACATGCTTGTTGACCACCTCAAAGAATTCTAATGGATTGGTGAGGCACGATTTCCCCTTATAAAATGCATGTTGACTCTTCCCCAACATATTGTGTTCATTTATGTATCTGATAATTCTGTTCTTTAATAGTTTCAACCAATTAGCCTGGTACTGAAGTTAGGCTTACCACCTCTGGAGCCTTTAAAAAAAATTGGTGTTATATTAGCTATCCTCCAGTCATCTGGTACAAAGGTTGATTTAAGCAATAGGTTTTATACCACAGTTAGAGGTTCTGCAATTTCATATTTGAGTTCCTTCAGAACTCTTCGGTGAATACCATGTGGTCCTGGTGACTTATTACGGTTTAATTTATCGATTTGTTCCAAAACACGTGCTAAAAGAACTTTCATCTCCCCAACATAGTGATTACAGAAAGAAGAAAGGTGTACATCGGGGGTGGGGGCAGAGGGAGTTTCCTGTTGATCCCTTTGTTCATTGAGATCATCCTTCTCACCCTCCCATACTCAACAAATCTTATCTATTTCCTTCCTCCTGCCTCATATCTTTTTACTAAGCGAAGGCAGCCTCCTTTTATAGCCCACCAGGCTTCTCTACTCCTCTATCAGTCATGTGTTCATTTGGGTCACATACTCCACCAGGGACTATAACTCCCAGAGTCCATGACCTTAAAGGGGCCAAGACCCATAACAGACAGGCTGGTAGCACCTTGCCCTGTTACCTTTTAAAATAAGAATCAGGCCCAGAGTCAGGAAATGCAAAAGAATCTCACAGTCAAATTAATTTACCCATGTTAGATACATGGAATGTTTTTTGTTAGTAGCTATGCTGTCAAATATAACTTGAATATACAATTACCGGTAGTCCAATTGTACCATTTGGATATGCAAACACAAGTCCCACTACCTTTTATTGAAGTTTTATATGTGTGTATGTGTGTGTAGATATGCCCTCACAAACAACTGCTCCAGTACTTTCCATTATTGGTACAAAACAACTGCTGCAGAATACTTTAGAGTCATTTTTAATAAGTTCCTTTCTGTGCAATGTGGGTATTTAAAATATACTGTGAGAACCTTAATTTGTTACTCTAGAATTTTAAGCTAAACTATCATTTTGATGTTACATTTTGAAATGATAGGGCAATATGATAAATTCTAAGTTCAAGATAACTTGCTAATTGTATTTCTTCTAAGGGCCATGTGGGCCAAATTCATCCTCGGACTCACCACACAGCAAAAGCTGTGCATGGATTAGGAATCCAGCTAGCACAGGTAACAGTAGCATGAGCTTCAGCACAGACTAGCAAGAAGAGTACACACCTAGGGTCTGTACCATTGGGCGTGTTCTACTTGTCCTGAAGCCCATGCTGTGCTGTCTTCACTGCTATTATTATTTGCACTAGCTGGATTCAAGCTAGCTTGAGTAGGGTTAGTCCATTCACAGTCTTAGATGAAATTAACTAAGTGACACCAAGGATAAACTTGCCTTAATTTATTTAATGTACATTTGCTAGGGTATTAGGTTTCTTTCCATTCGTATACATTTCACTCCCCTAATTTGAGACTTAATGTCTAATACCTTAGAGCACAATTGTACAGTAAAACAGACAGAAATAAAAGTCACTGTTTTCTGTCATGTGCCATGTGGGACAGTTCAGACAGAATTTCAATCTTAGTAGATCACAACTCTTCTTCGTCTCTCCCTTGGAATGCTAGTTGGAAAAAAAAATCATGAATTCCTAAGTACAGTACCAGAATCTGCAGGAGAGTTTCTTTTACTCAATCAGCCATAAATTACTTGGGGATGGCAAAGTTTAGAAAATCATGTGCCTATTTACAAATGTGTAATTTCAAATGCTGCTGGGCTGTTAGAAATACGGAACATTCAGGCCTGCGCTGTTACTCTGAGCTGTAATCTAGTCATGAAAAAAACCATAGTATATTCTCAAAGGCACAGCAGTGAACAGCAGCAAATGCAAGGGAAGGCTCTGAGACAAGCATTTTAAAGTGCTTGTTCTATTGTCCATCAACAATAGAAATCGGCAAAACCTGTGGGGATTCTTACTGGTTTTTATTCTATTCTACTTGGGGCTCTTCATAATTTTTCAAATCTTTTTACGTTACTTTTAAAGAAACAATAAAGAACCTTCATAACACGTTTGGAACCAGTCAATCTACAGCAGCAGAAAGTGTCTGAATACATCTGCACTTTGTCAGTTTTGCCTTTATATCTTCACTGGCCATTAAACAGGAGAGTTATTACAAACATTGATTGATATTTTTTAGGTGACACTTGCACTGATGCTTGATAAAATGTTGGAGCAAACCCATTAAATCACACAAGTTTTTAGGCTTGATGGCCAATATAAACTACATTTTAAGACCCCCACATATATATATAAACAGTGTAAGGTGATTTATATAAACCGTATTAGATATAAAGATCGTTATACAATTATTTGCCATTTCTCACTAAGCAGATGCAGTTATTTTTTAATATTTTGAAAGAAATCTGCTAAATTATGTCTCAGATGGCCAATTTACTGATAGATACACTAGGTTTTAAGTGAAGAGACTTTTCATCCTTGAAATTATATTGCTTATAAAGACAATTATAAATAATGTTAACTGCAAGACTTCAGCGGCTACCACATTGCTGCTTTTGTATAGTTGTGCAGACTTTGAAACAGACGGGTGAAGTCTGCTTGTTATATTTTTCCATATAAAATTGTGAATTGGCCCATGAAATAAAAATGCTGGGTTTTGGTCTGAAAACAGTGGCTGCAGTGACAGGCACCATGCAAAAACCTAAGCTGCTCAAAACATTCAAATTTAGACATTTTTAATGAAAAAGGGGGCAGATTTTTTAAATGAAAAACAGATACCCTTCTCTGACTCGCTCGGAGAGAGAAAACTACAGCTACTGTTAAGTTCAGATTCAACAGCACTGAAATCCTGCAAAGTTGTCTCTTGAGATTTTGACCCAAAATTGCAGAAATCTCATGAGATCAACTTATTTCATGCAATTTTGGTGGTATCTCTACCAGTAATGGAAAACGGTGGTTTTTCTGGTCTCAAATATAACTTAGAACAGGAACTATAGGTGCAGGTTCTGATCTGGAATTTTAAAGTTTAGTGCGCCAGGAATCTGAATGGGTTATGACTGGAGTTTCCAGTTTCAGCTCACCTCTGTGAAATACCAGAGCATGAGTACCTTGTCACAATATTCCTACCCAACACAACACTCTTGCCTCATGTAAATCACTTCAGGGTGCAGCTATTAGTAAAGAGGCTTGATTGATATTTAATTATATGCTTCTCCCCCGCACTTTACCATTATTAAAGTTCTCAAATGCACACTAGACTAACCGCCGAACATTTCTAACAATACAATTCAGCAGCACCCTCTAGTGAATGAACAGAGGACAAGCACCTGCTGCAGCATAACCAAAAGTTGTCACAGTACATCATGGCTCCAGTGATGAGATAGACAGGAAAAGCAGCAGTAGAACTGAGCAAAAAACAGGTGAAACTCAGATCTGGTTTGGGGATTCTTGGGCTCTAGGATTAACTACAACCAGCATCAGTGGCAGCTGGATGTTTTTCTCCTCTCCCAATGCAATATAGAGCATGGAGAAGGACCATAATTGAGAGAGGCCACTGGGGAATATCAAATCTGAGTGTGAACTCCTTTCCCCCTTAGTTCTGTGGTTATCTGATCTGGTGTTTTAGTTCAGGCCCATCTCTAATTAAAACCATGACTCAAAATCTTTAGTACTATACATCCACAGGAGTCTGCCCTACCCATTTTTCTATTTTCTTTCATCTTTGTGCAAAGCCCATGTCAGTGGTGATGGAGGTTTCTTGAAAGGAACAAGGACAGAATATAGCACATTTTAATGCCTTTTATAAAAACCTCCAAGCTTATTTTGTTTAATGAGAAAGAATTTAATTCTGCCTCCTATGCTGTAATGGGGAAATTCACAAACAGAAAGGCCAGGCCAGGTTGGTATCTTGGGGGGTCAGGAATACTCTATAAGGAGCCTCTTCTCCCTCCCCTCCTTAGAGCACTTGCTTGGCAGAATTCTCACCTAGCACTTAATAATACACTGAAAGGGGATCAGGACAATGAAGGTGCCATGCACTATAGACCCAACAGGTTGTGGTCTGCTAGTTTGCGGGTGTGATCAAGTTCCAGCATGTATATTGTTGTGTGCAGCTAGTCAGAGTAGCACACTAGTTCTTTTTAAAGGAGCTTCATGTATTGACCATCGACAGCTTGGAGCTATCCTACTAGGTGACTGCATGATGGCTTTAGTAAGCAGTATACAGACAGCACTGCTCCATCTATCCCCCAATCAATTTTTTTTAGAACAGTATATATCCTTTGCCTAGCTTAGAATTTTTTTTTTCAATCAGGCTTGCTAAATTAATCATACTTTTGACTAAATTAATAATAATATTTCACTTTTTAATTGTATGCATTTGTATGAAAAAGATTTTCATTTTGTAGTAACATTAGCTATGTGTAAAATTTGGAAGGACAGCATCAGTCCTCTTGTTTCCATGCATGAGTGGTTGTGGAGGAATCTTTCTCACCATGATGTACCACAGTACACAGGTCATTTCACCTTCCTCTGAAGTAGGGTGACCAGATAGCAAGTGTAAAAAATCAGGAAGGGGGTGAGGGGTAATAGGTGTCTATATAAGAAAAAGCCCCCAAAATCAGGACTGTCCCTATAAAATTGGGACATCTGGTCATCCCACTCTTAAGATACAAGTATATGTCACTTCCAGAGGCAAGACTATCTGATCTTCAAAAGTCTATTCTGACATGGTAATTCCTGAATATCCACTCAAGAAACTGTATTTTACTCAACATTATGTCTTTGTCACTGTCAAGTTGTAAATCTACTCAACTGATGAATAAATTAAAATGGAGACAATTGGATATTCCTAAAGGAAAACTTGACATCACCAGGGCTCACCTGCAATTACCGACTCTTGTGCCAGTGAAAAGAAAGTTTGTGTGCAGGGATCGACAAAGGGGCAAGCACGTCAGAAGATAACAAAAAGAACTAGCATTAACGTACACTGCAGCATCCATAAAGCATGAGATATATAATATGGGCATTCTGAAAATACACACAGTTGAACTTTCACTTCTCTTAGACCATTAGAAGTTGAAGGTGGTCCCATACGACATTCAAAAGACATTTTCTCCTAGATTTATATTAAAGTCTCTGATTATACTATGATCTGTGACTCCAGTGTCTCAGGATAATAATGATGCTGGTAATAGAGAGAGAGACTCTTATGGAGATTTCCTAGAACTGTATTGATTTATAAGAAGGTGTTAGCAGAATGTATTAATGACTAAAATGTAACTTATTTACACTTGTTCCTTGGGAAAGGGATGATGCTAGAAATCACACAGCTGTGTATTTCAAAAGGGGAAACCTGAAATAGTCTTTGCTAATGTCACTCTTGGGGGAACCCTGCTAAATTTCTTCCTACCTTTTCCTGAAGGGAAGAAGCAATCCATCTCCACACTGCTCCGGGAATGGGAGATGCAGAGAGTGCTGCTGGGGACTAGGCCTTCCTGAGGGGGGCTCCGCTCAGTTGTCCGTACCAAACACCAGCCAGGCCTTTCACTGGGCCTTTCCAGTAACTCCACTGTCTGTCCCACCTGGATGCTCAGCTCGCTGCTGTGGCCGGCTGTGAAGTCTTGTAGCACCACGGTTAGTTCACACCCTCCAGACAACTGCCCAGGTAGAAAGAAAAATATCAACAGGTTAAAGTGCACCGAATGCAATTGGCTGGTATACTGTATTTGTATTGGCAATCCTAGATTCTTGGATGATAGGATTTCTTTTGCAATTCCTTAGCAGCTGTGTTAGTCATTTCCTTTGTCAAAGTTCAACTAGCTGCGCCTCTGATTTCCTTTATTTCTATTGACTTTGCCAACCTTAGGTAATACATTCAAAACCACCCTCTGTTAACTCCTATATTTGCTCTGGGAGATTTTCTTTAGAACACTTGTTTTTTTTCTTGCTTTTCCTTCTCTTGTGTTTTTGCAGGAGAGTAATGATTGGGGTTCAGGATTCCCCAGCATTCTGATCAATCTCAGAGTAAGCTCCAACTCTCCTGTCTACAGACTGGGTTACATTCATGTTCTGCACTCTCTCCACACGACATCAACAGGGGTTTCAATGAGGGAATGAATACAGAATATGCAAGAAAAGAAACCTGCCCTCATTTCACCAAAAGAATACTAGAATATTAGGGTTGGAAGAGACCTCAGGAGGTCATCTAGTCCAACTCCCTGCTCATAGCAAGACCAATCCCCAACTAAATCATCCCAGCCAAGGCTTTGTCAAGCCTTACCTTTAAAACCTTTAAGGAAGGAGATTCCACCACCTCCCTAGGTAATCCATTCTAGTGCTTCACCACCCTCCTATGAAAAAGTTTTGCCTAATATCCAACCTAAACCTCGCCCACTGCAACTTGAGACCATTACTCCTTGTTCTGTCCTCTGGTACCATCCCTAAGAGGGTTGCTCTGTACAGCATGTTCTCTATTTTGAAATGATGAGGCCTCCACTGCTTCTCTTGGGAGAAAATCAGACCTCTCCTCCTTTTTAAGGGAAAAATAAGCACCTGAAGGAGAAGCCTGGGGCATTTCTATTTGCATTCCAAAAAGACGTTTTAAAAGCTATGTGCGTTGCACTAAACTGCCACTAGATGTCTATGTTTGCCATCATACAGCAAGCTAATAGCAAGGGACTGAAAGGTAGTTTTATGTAAATATGGGGGAGGCTGGGAGGGATGTGCTGAACAGTGTATTAACAAACAACTGTCTCAGATGAGCTGGGCTTAAATAAATGGCTGCATTTTCCTCTGGATACTCCTTAAATGAGAGCCAGGGACTGATCATTTCCAGTAACGAGGGTGGCGGGTGTTACAAACCAGGCAAAGGCTTTCTTCAGGTGGCTGATTTGATTTTTGGAAAGTGTGTCCATTTTTATTGGTTTAAACCAAAGAGGAGAAAAAGCCCGAAAATCACCTAGGAAAAGAGTGAGTCGCCTTGAGAAGCCTCTGCTTCAGAATAGCAGAACACCGTAAAGCATGTTACAATGAACATCAATCTACGAAGCCCCGCACTGAATATCTGACATGTTCACATTAATTATTTGTGACACTGCACCTCATGCAAGAGACACAGGAATGGCTACCCTAAAAATGAAATTATGACATGGCTTTTTCAATATCTTGTTAAAGTCCTAATTCTCTGTGATAAAGGGTCCTTCAACCAGGACAGCACTTCTAAACAGTACCACATAGGAAGCACCTGCACTTGGTGAACCTCAGATGTCATTAATTAGTGACTTCTACAGCCTTTCCTCTCACTTGTTAAAAATAGTCACTCGAGGCAATGGGCCAAATTCTGCCCAGTTACACTGGGATTTGGAACAATGCCACTGTAGTTAATAAAGCTATCCGGCTAATAAAGTTGGATTTATTATGGTATAACTCAGGGCAGAAAGGGTCTGAAACTGTACCAGCAGAGAAGTAATAGGAGAGTTCAGTTTCATCAAAGGGATGGGGCACCTCTAACTTATCCAGAATGTTCCAGTGAGAGGATGGAGCTTCCCTCACATCCGCTTCATGTATTGCTATGGATCTGGGGGATGACAAGGCCTGAGAATGAACATCTGAAGTTCAGCTAGAGTTGTGGAGAGGGAAAATGATCTCTGGTAATCTTACTCTAACTGTGATGGGAGATCATTTCAGGATCCTCTCAGCTACATCCACAAAAGGAGTTAGCAAGTAGCTTCACCTGGTACGTATCTGAGCTTTGACTACCTGGCAAATGCCAAGCTTTGGGAAAATATCTGTAAACCATATAAGTGAAATGCAGATGGATCAGCCTGGTGATGTTAGACATCCTTTCACCTAGGAAGTGCTCCCTTAGTCTATTATTTGTTTAATACATTTTTAAAAAAGAGAATAATTAGTTCAGCCATAAAATGTTATCCTATGTAATCCAGTCATGCAAAATAAAATATATGCATGCCACAATTACATTTGATACGAAAGAGAGAAAAAGAAAATACATAATGCCTTAGAGCCTGTATTTCACATGAAAATGGTTTAATACTGTTCTCTCTGACATGTTCCCCTATTAGTTTAGAAATAACTCCGTTACACTTTATTCATTTAATTAATTGATAGCCGGGTGTTAGTTAGCATCTAAGCACTATACAATAGGAACAGTACAATACATGCATATAAAAATAAAGATCCAACCACCCTGAATAGACAATAAAGCAGAACATTAAGATCAGACACAAGGACAAACCCAGTAGTCCCCGGGGAACAGAGAAACTCCGGGCACAGGCACACCCAATTAATATTAGGATCAGGAAGAAAAGGGGAGAGCAAATACAGATAATAAAATGTTAGCACTCAACAAAGGGGCCCAGAAACAGTTCAGGGCATCATGACCTAAAAGCAGCTAGTGTGGGACTCTGGCAATTCTGCCCCAGGTGAAACCTGCACAACGAGGAATTCTGGACTGAAAAACCCCCTATCCTGGCCTAGTTGTGCCTTGGTCTCCTGTATAGCAAAAGCAGTAGCCACAGCAACTGCTGCTGCCAGTGGCCATGAAGCCATCTTCTGTGCTTTGTTTTCTTTTGTGCCTGAGCCATGAAACATAACTGATGAGTTTAGTACGTTGTTAAAGGCTGAGATGCGTCTGTAAAGAGTCATATGGTTCCATCTGATTAGCTCTCAGAAATAATTCCTTGGAGTGACCAACTTCATTCAACGATGCAGCGGGCAGAAACATTGAAAGAATATGTGCCACTTGATAACAAAACATCAATTGCATCTCTTGCTATGTGGGCTGCAGAGAGCCAGGCACATTCCGTAGGTCAGCCACTGCTCCCTGCTAGTGCCCCAGTGGAGCTAGCCATCCAAGGGGGAGTGGCAGAGAGATGGCAGAGCTGAGCAAGCACAGAGAAATGTATCCACCACATCTGTGTGAAAAGTTGCCAGAGCAGTCACTGCAGAATTTCTGGCTAAGTCCCTCCACATCCCATGAAGCCTGGACTGCAGCTTAAAAGCCACAATATGGCCCACAGACACTGAACACATTGCTAGCTACACACGGCAACTAATTAGAGATGGGCACAACTGCAGGGTTCAGGTCCTGGTCTGAACTATCAGTTTGGATGCATGGTCATCTCTGTTCTGCCTTTTACTAACATCCAAGCCAGTTCAGTATTATCCCCGTTACTAGTTATTTTACGCACTTTCCCTATGCCTAGTATACCAGGTTCATCAGGCAGAACACATATCTAGAGCTTCCACAGTTCAGTTATGCAATGGAAATAAATTTCAGAGGAATGCTGGAGCTAGAAGAGAACCCCATCCTGTGCCAGCACAGTCTGCAGTGACGGAGCCATTCATCTATAGGATTCACACATGGGGAAAAAACTCACAAAATTATGAGCACTGATGTGAGCAGTTTACTGTATGTTGACTCTACTGACCCAACTACACAACAACTTGAGGCTCCCACAGACGCTTTCACGTGGAAGGACCCTGCCAATTGCCCAACAGCCTTGGGATGATGAAACACAACCCTTAAAAATGATCCCAGTCATGAAGACTTCCTGCCGTCAGGCAATCCAAGCTGCTCCAAGCACAGGAGCCAGAAAAGCTTTGTGAGCCCGTATGGTCATATTTTGTGTAGGATTAATGTATTATGGTCTTTTCTGAATCATAGTCTGGTACATGCACATGGGCATCCGCACATCTGTTTGGGCTCAGGCAGCAGAGTGGCCATGAGAGAAAGTGAAGGGGAGCACAGACTGAGCCCCAAAGACCAGGTCACATCCAGTCCATCCCCCTGCCAGTACAGAACTGCTCACTGCAGTACATTTGCTAGTGCCTTATCACTCAAATATTAAAGGGAAATGGAAATGGGAATAGTCCTCTGGCAGAGAGAGCTGGGGTTTGGGCCAGATGTGTCCCCAGGAAAGGAACTCTACGTACTTCTAAAATGGGGACAAGTTAGGCTCAGGTAAAATAAGCTATGGGGTGCTAAGCATTAAGTGAAGCTTTACCTGGGATTCGTATTATCTTTTATTAATATACCAGACCTCAGCAGGGCTGTCTAACAATACGCTACGAGAGTGTAGTTTTGTTTGGCATGGGGCAGGAATGTTACCTTTTTACAAGTTTAGGGGAAACGCCCCAAAACCTCATTTGTTCATCCCACATGCTGCAGTGGGTCTTATACACTCTGCTTCTGAAAGATCAAACCAAGCTCTGTTTGAGAGGTGGGAAATTGCTTATAATAATCTGTTGATGGTTTCTAGGTAAATAAATACTATCCTGACCAACCCATAACACTCTGAAGAACAATGTACATGGCCAGTTGTACAGAGGACATGGACTAAACAACTCACAGTGCACTTGCTGTACCTCAGTGCTATGGGGTTAATTACAGGTCAGACAATCTCACTGCCAGTGTGAAGAGAGGTAAATAACCTAATTCCACATGGGACTGATACCAAGCCCTATTTCTGAATTCCCTGTACTTTGGGAATATTCAAATCTTCATCCAAGTTTTGCAGCTGAGGTCCATCTCTAAACTGAATAGTGGATGGAAGGTAGGGAGCTGGGAGGACAGGTGGGAGGATATTCTGTGCACTATACCTAATGCTACTTTTCAAATAATTCCTTATGAATTTCACACTGGACTCCAAACACTGTCAACTGAGGTTGCTTGCCTGACATGCTTTTGCCAAGATCTAAAACTGAACTGTGACGCCAATTGTCCATTTAGGCTAATAACCTGTATATAACTAGTCAATATTAGAAGCTTCACTGGCAGGGAATGCACAAGGCATCATCTTTTGCTATATTAATCTGTTTGGGAGACGGTGTGGATAAAAGATTCTACTTCTGGCCCATCTCTAATTAATGCTCTAAGTATATTTGCATGGACTGCTTTGTTAACAGAACTCCTGTGCATGTATTACATCTTTTTCACGCTTAACGCATTTCTCTTTTGCCATATCTGTTTGGATTTCTGTTTTAATATTGCAAAAGCAAAGATGTCCAGAAGCAAAAAACAATACACAGCACCTAAGAATCGAGGTAGCATGCACAATACATTTCAGTTAAATAAAGAGCTATTTATCCCTTCAGTACAAATCTCAAACAAACATATCTGATTTCACACAAACAAGCAACAATGGAAGATGAATTTGTTAGAGTCAGTGAGAACTGCTCAGGCTATTTAAGTGTTGTAATGATGTTTACATATTTTAGAAAAACTCACTGTAGTTCGCTGTTTACATATATTCAATAAGATACAGCTCTGTGCTGGTTTAAACAAAGTGTTTCTGTGTGCTGCTGTATTGTGCACTCATATAAATTGCTAGTTTTCTGTTGCTATTAGGATTTCTGCCCATCTGGTTTTGATGACAGCCAGTTTTGGATAGAAACATTTAGTTATCCTAAACGGACTATTCTAAGAGGGTGAAAGAGGCAGAGAGAAAAAGAATGGGGTTTGCATTTATATCAGGAGATAAACAGACAACTGGATTAGATTCTTAAAGGTTGATTTAGTTTGTACTGAAAAATCTCAGAACTGTCACCACAGCCCCGAAGGGGACTACATAATCAGACTTTCCACTGCTGGATTTCACCTGACAATTTTCACTGTGCAGCCTGGGGGAAGGGAAATGGGTTAAGGAACGTTCTCTGTGGATATATGTGTAATTTCATAGGAGATTTCAAAAAAAGGGAGGTTAAACAAGATCAAACAGCAGAAAACTTAGATGGTGTTCACGCATCAGAGAAGGGCTTTAGGTTTATCCCAATGTGACTGGGTCTGCCAAAGACTACAGGCATTGAGGTACCCAGTTTCCTCCATCTAAAGCCTGTACAGCTTTGAAATGCCTGGCTGAGAGTACTGGAAATTCTGGTTAACATTTTGCTGCATCTCTGTGAATAGGTTTTATTGTGGGCCAGACTGTGATTTCAGGCACAAGGGGGCTAAAACGGGAGTCAAGAGGTGAATGGATTTACTCCAGATTTAGATCAGAATTAGACCCTTTCTCTGGGGAGTCTTTAGCTCAGTGCTGAAGTCCTTTTTCAGGCAAAATTTCATTGGCTTCAGGATCTGGACCTGTTACATTCAACTTGAATTTTCATTAAGATGGGCATGACATTTTCCTCTAACTTTTCTCGTCTCTTTGATAAAATTAATACAATCAATCAGTGGACTCCAGTTCCCTGGGAAGATCTCTTTCTATGTGACCGATTAGTTGCACATCTGGTTGAGATCACCGTGATGGCTCTGCAGCCCAAATTCACAGCTTATGCTGCTGTGAATAAGGCGATAATACCAGAGACATTACAAGATGCAGCAAGCTGTGGAATCGAGACATATAATGTGATTCTATGGCAAGAGAAAAAGGCAGTGATAGCAAGTGGAAATGTATAAATATATTAATAGAAAGGAAATCTGTTTTTATGAGCTCAAACAACATATACATTTCATGTTAAACATCTCATTGCCAGACTGCACCCATACTGGTGTCCCTACCAGACAACCACATCCTGGCTGTGCTGTGTTTTGGACTGATGCACGTGCTCACACATCTGCAGTACAGCTTGAATGGCACTCTCTGAAGAATTTCAGAGGCATTTCTTCACTCTACCCAAAAAAGCACATTCAGTGTTGTCTGGAATGTTTTCAAGTCAAGGGTGACCAGATGTCAAGCGTATTATGTTGGTTCAGCAACGTGCTTTAGAATTCAATCAGAAGGACAGTATGGGCTTGATCCTGGACAATTCTGAGTGCCCTCTATGGCACTCAGCACCTCTCAGAGGGTGTTCAATGGCTCCAAGGCTCACACTTGGTTCCCTGAAATAGTACAAAAGGAACAAAAACCAGTTGTATCTCCTGAGTGGGCACAGAGCCAACGTAGCAGCCTTGGGTGTAGGAGGTTAGGAAGGAGCATGGCTGGAGCACATTTAGCTACTCAGCTGTTACATCTGGCAGCCCCCAGGCTGTTCTAAATTCCCCCAGAGATTGGGCAAAACAGAGTATCTGGACCCAAGTGGCCAAGAATTCCCTCAGCAGAAGTATTATACATCATATGTCATCTCCCAACAAATTGTTCAGCAACTCTGTGAAATCCAACTGTATACAGTGACCAAAAACCTACTGGTAAACAGCTCAAGGCACTGTACCAACAGGACAGGCAAAGCTCAATAATGTGGTAAGTGTTAACTAACCAGGGAACTCTGAACAGGTGAGTCTCAAATGGGCTTTGGATGGAGAACATACAGATGTCCACCTCATATCATAAATACAGTAACATGCTGGAGAGAGTTCTACTCTCTCAGAAGTTTTGGTAAGAAATTGTCTTTATTTAGACCAGTGGTTCTCAAACTTTTTTTTTCATGGACCACTTGAAAATTGCTGAGGGTCTTGGCAGACCACTTAATGATCTTTCCAAATGTTGTTTGCACCATCAGCTAACTATTGTAAAGTGCTTTGGATAAAAGCACTATATAAAAAAACCTTAATAATAAATTTTTTTGTCCTAAAAATAAAAGCACACAACTTTTATTTTAATATCAGTAGTCTTACCTTTCTAATGCGATGGATGTGCCCTCTCACACCCTCTTCTTACCCCACTGCCTGCTCCCAACTATCCTCTATTCCCCGCACCACCTCACCTTACATCTGCATCTTCTCCAGGGTCCAGGCACTTAACTAGTGATGGCTCCACTAATTAGGTGGGTGACCCTTCATTCTCTCGTGTGCAGCTGCCCAGGCGCACACCTTAGAGGGAACAATCCGCAGACCATTTGAAGTGGTCCGCGGACCACGGTTTGAGAACCATTGATTTAGACAAACATTAATGAATGCCATGCTCATTGGTTGACAAGGCTCTCCTTAGATATAATACCTTGTGCTTAAATAAGTGGCTGTTGTTTGAGGCTCTCAGCTCTTAAAGCACTTTCTGAACTTTAATACACCAAGCTTCACAACACCTCTGTGAGATCAGTGAGCATTATGTGTCCCATTTTATCGAGGTACACAGAGGTTATGAGATGTTCTCTAATGTCACCCAGTAAGACAGAGGCAAAGTTATGTAATGCCCAAGGCCCTGGCTGCTAGTCTCTTACACAGCTAACAGACATGTTCCCTTCCTTATAACCAACTTCTTCATTGTTAAACAGACACAGAAGAGCCCCTGCATTCTGCTGCGCTGTGTGTGCAGCCTCTTCCCTGAGGCATGCAGCAGGGCAGGATCCTCCACAACATTCAAGATAGTGTTAGGATCAACACTGGCTCCTATCCCAGACAACTCAGAGCACAATGGAGACCTGTGGTCTGCTGGGTACGGTGTCCGCTTATACACTGATGTGTATAATGAAATGTGCAGCCTGACTTCCTTTTCAAAGGAGCAACATAGTTCACCTCTTCCTTTCCCTTACCGTGGAACCCTGCCCTTGCCAGAGTATTTAGAGGAGAGGGGAACCATCCTCCAGTGTCTTGGTTCTTTCAGAAAGCACTGGCCACAGCAGTATTGGGTGCAAGATGTTTGACATTCCGCAGAATGTTACAGAGTCACCTATAATACACTAACCGCCTCTGCTTTTAAATGATATTGAACTGGAAGTTATTTTCCTGATGTCTATAGCACTGGTCAGATCTCAGATTAAGTTTCTCCACAGGAGGAGGCAAGTGATGCTCAAGGGGAAAACAGGATTTGATGGCCCAAGGAATATTTTGTTAGAGCTGAGGTAATCTCAATTTATGGAGTTGAAATTTGGTGGTATACACATTAAATATAGTTTTACCTCAAACAGAGATGAAGCCAGAAGAGATTAATATCACCAGGATTAAGTTTACTTTAAAACAGTCCAGTAGTCTAGATAATTATGTTGTTATATGAACATTGATGATTCATTGCAAAAACCTCTGCCCATGTTCACCTGAATAGAGTCAGATATTCCAAATTTCAGAGAACTCATCAAATGAACTGATCCAGTTGAAACAAAGGCTGGATACCTGACCTGTTTAATGCCAAAAAAATAAAATAAATAAAATTAAAAAAAAAAAAAGGAATGTCTTGTAAATGTAAACATAACAGTCTGCAATCATACTGGCAGTGTAACACCAATAGACCCCGGTCGTCAGTGAGCGGGATCATATCTGGGATCTCTGGAGCTAAATGCATGAGCTAAAAACCACATAGCTCTTAAGGCTGTAGCAGACTTATTAATCTCTAAGTGGTCTCGGGGCCACTAGAGGTGACAGACACCACACCCAGGAGGTGTGTGGGTAACAGTAGCTTCACATCAAGCAACCAAATAATCCCTCTGCAGGAATGCTAGTGTCTCACAATGGGTCAAAGAATACTCCATGAGAGTGTAGTGTAGTTTGATGTGGGACATGCTAACTTCTCAAAATAGGTAAAAGCTGAATGCAGAAAATAAAAACACAATGAAGGATTTAAATGATTCCCTGATGGGTTTTTTTTGCCCCTAATGTTGACATCTGAGAACAGATGCTCTTTATACAATGGGTTTTATTTTTAATTGGAAGAGATTATGCAAACGATTTCTAAACCATATGGTCCCTTTTGCCATTTCTGGAGAGGCTAGCTTGGCATACTTTCTCCTTTTCCAAGTTGTTTCCCTTTTATAAATTTAATAGCTGCTATTTTTCATTTTTATAGGGGATCCCCAGGCTCAGTTACTATAAATCAGGGCCTAAGGCCTAGCATTAACTCAAGGGCAGATTTAGATAAATTGTCCTTAATGATATTCAGTAGGTTGTCTAATAGAACACAAAGTCAGTTTCATACTTGAGATTACAGAAGAATGTAGCTCAAGGAATTAGCAAAGTAACCAGCATTCTCCTTATAGCCAGGAAAGCTGCAATGCTTTGTATTTACAAAGGGTTATTAGGGACTGGCAAAGTCCTCATTACCCTCCAAGGTGTTGCACTACAGAACGGAAATTTTCAAAGGGATCTTATTATATGGTTGAATATTAAAAAACATTTCATTGACAGTGATTGTTTAGAAAATATTGGGTGCCAGATTCAGGTCTCGGGCTGCATATACATATGTGCAGGGGAGGGGAAATGAAAGGAGATACCATGGAGTCCTCCCCAGGCACGCTTTCATAGATCCTCCACAGTTGGAGCTGCAGAGGAAGGCATTCTGGGCTGCAGCTGGACTGTGTGTAGTCCATGAATTTAGTGCACAACCCTTTCCCTGCCAACATTTCCTGTGCACTTTCCTCCATTGAGATTAATAATGTTTCTGACATGAGTAATCTTTGTGGATGGCTGTATAGGAGTAGTGTAGCCATTCCCAAGCAAGCCATAAAACATGCCCAGGCTTTTGCAAGATTACTGTACATCCATGTCCATGATCAACAACAACTAAACAATCAACCAGTCTGCATTTGGCTCTGCATCTATAGCTGGTGGAGGATTTTAGACATACTGATATGCTCTGACAATGACTTGACAGAGCCCCAGGCTTGCCCCTCTCACTTGGCAAGGGATGTTGGCCATATCAAATCCTTCCAGCAGTTCGCACTTCTGCTCTCCTGTACTGGTTGCACTTTCCACCACTAGGGGCTGCCTGCAGCTTGGGTTCCACCAGCTGATCCCTTGGTGTCTGATTTTCTACTGCATTACACCACTATTTTATTGGTGTGACTCCATGTACCAACTAGTGTAACAGAGTGGACAGTTAGGTCTGGTGTGTCTACAGCATAGGTCTAATTGCACATAAAGCATTATTAAAATAAGGATACTGCTTAAACGACAACAGCATGAGAGATTACTCAGAGACTCAGGCTTTAAGGTCAGAAGGGACCATTATGATCATCTAGTCTGACCTCCTGCACAATGCAGGCCACAGAATCTCACCCACCCACTCTTGTAACAAACCCCTAACCTATGTCTGAGTTATTGAAGTCCTCAAATTTTACAATGGTCTTTATACAGATCAGCTTATGTAAAACAGTGATAAAAAGACTCTGGCTGAGTTACCATGTTTCCCTTTTAAAAATGTTGCCTATGCTACTGTACTGTGGGTCTCAAATTAACCAACAGCTTCAGTATTTGAATTTTGTAATTCTTGGTCTGTCCTTTAGAGAGAAATGAGCTGAGCATGCCCAGAGGACACTGCTGCCATAAAATCTGTTATTCCGTTACGACAATCTCAGAAAAATTATTGCAGTGTTTTTTCTGTTCCTACCTGGGCAATAAATTCTGTTGCAAACAAGAATGCAAATCCAGGGTTTTACTGTAGCTCTGACTTGATTTATGAGACTGTTTTAGCTGAAATGAAATGCTTATTAACATTGCCAGTTACATTATAAAAGAACTAAAAATAGATCAGTGAAGTCTGATGCAAAAAAGGAAATAACTAAATTGTCCTAAAAGAACTGGCTATGCTCATTTGATCAGAGGGTGATTTGAAAAATAATATCTATTGATAAGCAAATCCAATGCCTCCGCTTCAGTTCTTCCACTGAAGACATTTCAAATCGAATACCGTGCCCTATGCAGTCAGTGTCATATGCAAATAAATCTGTTCCCTTCGTTCTTCATTTTGGCTTGATCAATATGGAAAGCCTCATTTTCAAAGTTTGCCTAAGTTACCCCCACTAAATTTGTGCACACATCTGCTTTGCTCACAAATTTGCTCACAAATCTGCTATGCTGAATTTGAACGCATTGCCTCTTGTCCTGCCCTCTGAGGCAAATAGAACAACTTTTCTCCATCTTTATGGCAGCGTTTTAATTATCTGAAGACTGCTATCATATCCCCGCTTATCTCCTCTTTTCCAGACCAAACATACCCACTTCCTTCAGCTTTTACTCATATGAATTCCATTCCTTTGGTCATCTTTGTTGCTTGTCTCTGGATTCTTTCCAGTTTCTCTACATCCTTTCCATACATTGGTGACCAAAACTGGACACAGTACTCCAGCTGAGGCCTAACCAGTGCTGAGTAGAATGGTACTATCACCTCCCATGATTTGCATGCTATGCCTTTTTTAATGCAACCTAAAATTGCGTTTGCTTTTTTTGCAACAGCATCACATTGCTGACTCATGTTGAGGTTGTGATCCATCACAGCTCCCAGATCCTTCTCAGCAGTGCTGCTGCCATGCCAATTTCCCCCCATTCTGTGTTTGTGCATTTTTTTCTTCTCTAAGTGTAGCACCTTACATTTGTCTTTGTTTAATTTCATTTTGTTGTCTATAGCCCAGTTCTCCAATTTATCAAGATCTTGCTGAATTTTAGCTCTATCCTCCATAGTATTGGCAACCCCCTCACCTTTGTGTCATCTGCAGACTTGATCAGTGTGCTCTCTATATCTACATCCAAGTAATTAATAAAGATGTTAAACAGCAGATCCAGAACAAATCCCTGTGGAACCCCACTTGAGACATTCCCTCCAATCCAACATCATTCCATTAATAGTTACTCTTTGATTGTGGCTGTTTAACCAATTATGTATCTACTCAATGGTAGTTCTGTTGAGTCCATGTTTCTCCAGCTTACTTATCAGAATGTCTTTTAGGACTGTATCAAAAACCTTGCTGAAGTCCAGGTATATTATGTTCATCTCATTCCTCCTATCCAACAAATCAGTTATTCTGTCAATGAAGGAAATCAGGCTGGTTTGGCATGATTTGTTCTTGGTAAATTCATGCTGGCTGCTAGTGATCACCCCTTCATTCTCCAGGTATTCGCAAACTGAATGTTTTATACATTGGTCTAGTAGCTTCCCAGGAATCAGTCAGTGTAGTGGGGTGGTTACCCCCTTCTCCTCCTGCCCTGAAGGGCTTAAAACAGCCCTGGGAGCGGGCTCTGGCAGGAAAAGCAGCTCATAGGCTTATTGGGGAAGCAGCTGGGTCACACCCCAATCAGGCCTCAGCTGGCCCTATATAAGAGACTCGGAGCCAGGAGCAGAAGCAGTCTATCCCTAACTGTAGAGGGAGATGGACCTGGCTGCAGGGACCTGAGTGGAGCGGAGGAAAGGCAGAGGAGCTAGGGAGGCTCTAGCCTGGAAAGCCCCAGGCTGCAGTCTAGCAGAGGGCCCGTGGGTACTGGGGTTGCAGAGGCCAGCCCAGGGGTAGGCAAAGGCAGCAGGTCCAAAACCACCTTGCCTGTGATGAGTGGCTTATACTGCGGTCTGCCCCAGGGGTGGGGGCTAGTTGGTGACAGGCAGTAGCCTACAACTGAGGTGAGGTGAGGGTTCCCTGGGGAGGGCAGACCCTGAGACTGATGGGTATACTGCCACGGGGCAGCAGCCCAGATAACAGGGCACTCGAGTCCAGGCAGGGATGAGGGGGCCCAGTGGCAGTGGGATACCGGCCTGCAGGGGGTGCTCCAGAGGCTGGATGAGGTAATTCCCAAGACTACCAGCGGAAGGTGCCGCAGGGGTGAGTCCCACCTTGCTACAGTCAGGCTGACTGGTCTAAAGTTCTGTGGCTCCTCCTTTGTCCCTGTTTTAAAGATGGGCACTATGTTAGCCCTTCTCTAGTCTTCTGAAATCTCTCCTGGCATCCATGAGTTTGTAAACATTATTGCCAGTGGTGCTGAGACTTCTTCAACTAATTCCTTCAGTACACTTGCCAGAATAGTATCTGGCCCCATTGATTTGATTCATTCAAATTAATCAGAAGATCTCTGACATGTTCTTCACCTATCCCAACCTACTTTCCTTCCCCTTTATTGTCTCTGGTAACTTCATTAGTCATCTGGTCACATTAATTTTGTGAGAAGTCTGAAGCAAAGTAGGCACTGAGCAGCTCTGCCTTCCTCTCATCTTCTATTACCAGCTCACCTTCTCCATTGAACAGCAGACCCACATCATCCTTGATCTTTCTTTTGTCAGACATATTTGAAGAACCTCTTCCTGTTGTCTCTAACATTTCTTGCTAGCTGTAACTCATTCTTTGCCTTGGCTTTCCTGATTTTTTTGTCCCTACATGCTTGCACAATTCCCATGCATACATCCTTGGTGACATGTCCCTCCTCCCATTTCCTGTATGTATCCCTTTTTGGTTTTAGACAGCTAAGGAGCTCCTTGTGCAGCCACATTGAGCTTGATGAAAACAGCTTGATGGTGAGCCACTAGTATTACATCTTTTAAGAACTGCCAGCCCCCTTTGACTCCTTTTCTTCTTAATTGGTCTTTCCATATTTCTCTGAGTTGGTTGAAATTTGCCTTTTTGAAGTCCAGCCTCCTTGTTTTACTGATCTCATGTTTCTTTTCCATAAGACCTTGAATTCTATCAGATCATGATCACTTCCTCCCAAGTTCCCGACCACCTTCATGTGTGAAACTAATTCACCACTGGTCAAAATCAGATCCAAAACAGATGACCCCGTTTGTTTCCTCAACTTTCTGAAACAGAAAGCTGTCCTCTACACATGCTAAGAATTTGCAGAACATATTAAGTTTTGTTGTAATAGTCTCCCAACAAATATCAGGGAAGTTTAAAAAAGTGACTTGCAGCCAAGCCAACAATAAAACGCTTATGAAGAAACTGATAAGCACTTCAATCCTTGGATCAGACCATCTGAACCCATAATTCTACAATTTACTTAGGATACATATACTGAAGTGGTTAGTGTAGTGGACTGGGATTCAGGAAATTTCAGTTGCATTCCCAGTTCTGTTAACCTGCTATTTGGCATAGTCAACGAATAAAATAAAGTAAAGTATCAGAGGGGTAGCCGTGTTAGTCTGGATCTGTAAAAGCAGCAAAGAGTCCTGTGGCACCTTATAGACTAACAGACGTATTGGAGCATGAGCTTTTGTGGGTGAATACTCACTTTGTCGGATGTATCCGACCAAGTGGGTATTCACCCATGAAAGCTCATGCTCCAAAATAAAGTAAGACAACTATAAAATATTGCACAAAAAGTTCACCAAAATTCAAAGGAAAGAAATGGATCTTTGTGTCTTATAGAGTATTTCTAGGTATTTCTTCAATTCTGCCTGGATTAAATGTGTGAGCTTCTCCTTCAGGAGTTAGTGAAAGGAGCAGAGACAGAAGAGGGAGAAAAAGATTCCTTCATCACTGTGAATGCAAGATGAAATACTGACACAGCCACCCATTCCACACGCATGCACATGCTATGGGCTCATTTCTACACTCAATTGTGCATTACACACTGACCTCAATGACAGTTGCACCCATGTAACTGAGCAGATCGACCCCCCTTTCTTTCTCCCTAACGGTAATTCTCCCTCTTATGTATAAAACCAACTCCTTTGCTTTGTCCCTTCCAACTCCTTGGAACTTGGCAATCATCTGACATCATCCATCTCCATTAGGATTATGTTTTAGCAACTGATGGTTGTCAACATTCATCTTCATTCATCAATTATTTGGGAACCATAAACTGATATAGTTCTTTGTCTCAGAGTCAGATGAGCTCCACTGTTATTTGGTATCACTTCTTTGTTTGTATGGTAAACGTCATCTGACATTAGCTGACTCCATTTTCCTTTCATGTTAACCCACAACATTTCATACTGCTCCTTTTCTCAGCTTTACATTCAGTCATCAATCCAGCATAATTTTCATTGTCCTCATTCATATGACTAATTCATATGCCTTTCTCCTTTGCATTCTAGGAATGTGTCAATTTCATGCATACAGTTTAGCAATAATTGTGCTGTTTAATTTATTAAAATGATCATGTGCTGCCATGGCCAAATTGTGTAACTGCTGTAAATTACTGTTTTCGCTGTGGTAAGAGAAAATGCATCAAGAACTGGCATGGTACAGTTCCTCTACCAATTTAAAATCTATTACAATTGCAACACATCTCACTATTACACCTGATTTTGATACCTCACAGACACAGCCCAGTGGAAATCATCTGCTTTTCCCACTAATGTATTTTTAGTATAAAAAGGAAAAAAGCTTACTTTAAATACTTTCTAAAAGCCCCTGTTCCAGTTATTCTTAATTAACAAAAGTAGTAGGGTAGTCATGCATGTGTGGGTTACAACTATGAAAAGGAGAAACACAGATCTAGTCTGATGTTATTAAAGGAAAATTAACTGATAATCAACTTTAAACATGATCAGTCTCATAGCAAAAAATATGCAGGAAAAATATTATTCTCCATGGACTGCGGCTTGTACAGGCATGGCATTATCAGAAGCAGAGGCAGTATCCTCTTTCCTTTTACACATGCTTTATATCATATTACTTTGGCAAGGCCATCAAAAGTATTTACTCCCGTGCAAATAGAGTAAATAAATTGATGGGAGTTACTGCCCTTCTCTCATGAGACAAAGTTGATATCATTAGTGCTCAGTGGTATACACAGAAACTGAAGTTATTCTCCAGGTCAAACTCCTATTAATTACATTTCTATATAACTTAAGGTTTCAAAACCACCTGATCACAAGTATGTTTTACTAAGCCTGAGAAAAGTTGTTCAATTGCAGGGCAACACTTTCTAAACTCTCACCAAAGTCCAAGTTGTCTTGTACAATGGATGGAAAAGGTAAGAGCCTACGTACCTTGTGCTCTTGCTGTTGAACAGGTGTGTACCAAACAGACGAACACTGTCTCTCTGGCACTGTCACTTTGACGTCATTGTTACTGGGTTGACAAAAAGTTTCCATGACAAATTAGAAAGCTGAGCCATTATCCCCCATTCTGAGGAGACTAAAGTGGCCTTTTTTTCCCCACACGCTTTACAGGAACCACTCAGCTTTTCTCCTTTTTCTTTCTTTCTTTTTTTTTCCTTTTTGGCAGGATGCACGGAGGGTGCACTAATGTGATTCAATTTCAAACCCCTTGCACTGTGGAAAAGTGAAATCAAGTTGTTTGCTGTTTCTTCCCTGACTTAAAATACATAGCCTTATCCCACTGTGATTACACCTTCATGACCCACAACACAATGTTCTTTCAAGACCCTTTGCCTACTTCCAGGCTAAGAGAAAGAACAGATAACACTGAATGAGAACAAACTTTGAAAGCAATGAACACAAATACTATTAAGTCATTTGACTCTCTCCTTGGCTATAATTTATTATCTCCAGCAGGCAGAGCCCATAATAGCTAGCAGATGTCTGAAGCATCTCATTTTGAACTTTGCCTATGATTAAAAAGAGATTTCACACTGTTTAAATAGCAGCTGCAGAGTGAAACAATGTTGCCCTCCTAATGTGACAGAAACATACATCCTAACCTTTTAGAGGGAAGATTATTTATGTTCTGTAAACACAGATGAAACTAAGCAGCCATATATAAATAAATGTTATATATGCCTCATTTTTCTTTCAATTGCAACAATCGACAGAAAACAACTGGTGGGGGAGGGGGAGAGAAGAGAATGGATGACTGAATATTTCACCATGAGATTTTTTTATATTAAATACAGGACTACAGATTATGCCAAGTAAGGGAACGCTAGAATACTAATCATGTGGCCATGGGCAGCAGTTTGGAAATGACCTGTTTTACAAACAAGGCAAAAGTCTATTATTATATTTATTAATTACATTAAGATAGCATCCACGGCCCCCAGGATGCTAGACCTGAGACATAACTGCTATCTCAGAGAGTTTATTGTTTAAGAGGCTTAGTTACACCGGCATATTCACCTTGGCTTTACTGTTGTAACTGAGAGCAGAATTTGGCCCGCAGTATGAATTTTACTACTCAAAGCAATACACAGTCTCCCCTGTATTTAAACCTCAGTGCCAGATCTTAAACTGGTGTAAAATGGCAATCCCTGTAAGCCTACTCATTCATATAGCTCTGTGCTCCTATGATAAGAGGACTTCCCCCAGAAAGCTAACTAAAATATAGATGGGTGAGCTTTTTGCTTGGAAAGTTAACACAAACAACTAGAAAGTTTACATCTCAACACACATTAATGTCCCTTTTCTTACTGCCTCCTGGGTGGAATACAACTTTCTGATTTTCTTAATGAATTCCTCCTGGTTGTGTCTCTCTAGATAGGCACAAACAGAAATCTTTTTTTATGTGGCAGGTCAGGCCAATTGGAAACAGGTTTCCAGACTGTTTTGGTACTGAATCTTTATGCATCTGGTTTAAATTTATATTTTTATCCCCTTAGAACACACAACACTTTTCATAAGCCAGGTCTTTCCTAGTACACGTGTTTCTTTTGCTTTTGGTAATGAGGTTGCCATACTCTGCTTTGGAACAGATGTGAGTATAGGCCTGATACCGAGAAGTACTGAGTACCTTTGGAGGAACACAAAACTCTTAGCCAACTGTGCACTCTTTTACTGGGAGAGAACAAACAGCCCTTTCTGACCTCTGTAAAGATGAGTTTAAATCCTGAAGCACGACGGCTGATTACACCTATCTTAGCATGTATGATTATAGATCTTAGTATTGGGCATAAAATACTCAGAGCTTTTGGAAATACAAGAACAAGAACCACCATGGTTACTGAAGTGTCCTTACTGTATATTATACATAGAGTACATACTGAATTAAAATTCAGAGATGCTTTTACTATGGACCAATGCAGCATCTTTTCCATTCTCAGCAAAGGACAACATCCTTAGCTCTGCAAACACATTTCCTGTATGTGCTTTTATTTAATTATCACATTTTTTGAGAAATTTGCTCCACGGTGCTCATTGGGGCATCTGTTCTATTTCATACTTTGGAAATTCATTTATCTATGGTAACCCCCTTGAACAACAATGTAGAAATTCAATGCTTCAAATAGTTTCAATTTTTACAAGCCAGAAATGCTTTTTTAAGCAGTGGCCATATTATCTGAGAGCTGTATTTTATGTGACACATTTGTTATGGTAACTTGAGGGGGTAGGGGAAAAAACAGTAAATGAGAATCAAAGACTTACAAGTGCACATAAAATTCACAAACAGATTCCATACGTGGACCATTGACCAAACAAGTTGCAGGTTTTAAGGCTTAGAAGGAATAAATATTACTATGTGCTCTCTTGGGAATGGCTATATTCCAGTAAGGTATTATCGCTGATCTGTTCCCATTACAATCTGTCCATTTCAGAGAAAATGACATGTATGTGGGTTAGTGAAAAGGACCAACTGCAAATCTATGCTCTTTCACCCCACCCCTCCAAAAAAATACAGAAATATAGAAAAAGAAAGATGGGATAGAAAAGATATAATCACAACAATATTTCAATAGCATGCCTGTCCATTGTAAAAATAACAGAACGAACTAGTTTGTTGTGAAATAATGAACCTTCTGTATGTTTATAATATTAATGCAGGCTTGGTAGGGAGCACCCTAATAAAAACAGATGGCTGACTAAAGCAAAAAAGGATGCTGCCTTGTTTTACGAGGCAATAATCCAGTTCCAGAATGGATAAATCATAAACCCAGAAGCCAAAGAGTTTATCCCAAAGCGAGAGCTGTATCATTGCTGCAAAGAACACAACATAACTTTACTATTATTATTATCTTGTTGCTGCTGTTGTTGTACGTGTCCCTGTACAGATGTGTTTTGAAAATAATTAAAACTGTAAGAATAATAGAAGGGCCAGACCAAAAGGTCTTGAGACAGATCCTGTGATT
The DNA here is from genome assembly GCF_003597395.2 of Chelonoidis abingdonii. Taxonomy (NCBI): domain Eukaryota; kingdom Metazoa; phylum Chordata; order Testudines; family Testudinidae; genus Chelonoidis; species Chelonoidis abingdonii. Next base: position 68,898,821 of record NC_133778.1, read on the forward strand.
GGTTGCGCCCTCAAAACTTCCACTGACTTCAGTAAGAGGAAGATTTTTTTTAAACTATATGGAAGAATTTGCTGCTTAATGGTGAGAATGTTACTAGTAACTGCATGATGCTAAATGTAAAACAGGGTGGCCTACTGGATAGGCAATGACCTGGAATTCAGGCAACATGGGTTCTATTCCTAGCTCTGGCTTCCTATGTGACCTTGGTTTCTGTTTTTTTTTAAAAGGGGATATTGGTATTTACCTCCTTTGCAAAGCACTGTGAGAGTGACAGGTGAAAAACCTCATGTAAGAGCTATATATAGTTATTTTATTAAATATAATGAAATATAGCAAAATTTTGAGGCTCACTGTCTCTTCATCAGGCCACAGAGTGCTCTGAAGCTTACAGCACCTATTGCCTTTTTTTGTTTTAGAGAATCTAATTCAAGTGATACCTATGGCTTCTTCAGGATCTTTTGAATTTTTCATAGCTTCTGAGCTAACACTGTGTTCTTATCTAAACTATCAAAGAGATGTGATATAGGAATTGTGTGTGTAGGGGACAATTTCCTGGTGCAAAGTGCTGGAGGAACCAACTAGGGGCAGAGCTCTTCTTGACCTGCTGCTCACAAACCGGGAAGAATTAGTAGGGGAAGCAAAAGTGGATTGAAACCTGGGAGGCAGCAACCATGAGCTGGTCAAGTTCAGGATCCTGACACAAGGAAGAAAGGAGAGCAGCAGAATATGGACCCTGGACTTCAGAAAAGCAGACTTTGACTCCCTCAGGGAACTGATGGGCAGGAGCCCCTGGAAGAATAACATGAGGGGCAAAGGAGCCGAGGAGAGCTGGCTGTATTTTAAAGAATCCTTATTGAGGTTGCAGGAACAAACCATCCCAATGTGTAGAAGGAATAGTAAATATGGCAGGCGACCAGCTTGGCTTAACAGTGAAATCCTTGCTGATCTTAAACACAGAAAAGAAGCTTACAAAAAGTGGAAGATTGGACAAATGACCAGGGAGGAGTATAAAAATATTTCTCAGGCATGCAGGAGTGAAATCAAGAAGGCCATATCACACTTGGAGTTGCAGGTAGCAAGAGATGTTAAGAATAACAAGAAGGGTTTCTTCAGGTATCTTAGCAACAAGAAGAAAGTCAAGGAAAGTGTGGGCCCCTTACTGAATGAAGGAGGCAACCTTGTGACAGAGGATGTGGAAAAAACTAATGTACACAATGCTTTTTTTGCCTCTGTCTTCACAAACAAGGTCAGCTCCCGGACTGTTGCACTGGGCAGCATAGCATGGGTAGGAGGTGACCAGCCCTCAGTAGAGAAAGAAATGGTTTGGGACTATTTAGAAAAGCTGGATGAGCACAAATCCATGGGGCTGGATGCGCTGCATCTGAGGGTGCTAAAGGAGTTGGCGGATGTGATTGCAGAGCCATTGGCCATTCTCTTTGAAAACTCATGGCGATTGGGGAAGGTCCTGGATGACTGGAGAAAGGCTAACATAGGGCCCATCTTTAAAAAAGGGAAGCAGGAGGATCTGGGGAACTACAGGCCAGTCAGCCTCACCTCAGACCCTGGAAAAATCATGGAGCAGGTCCTCAAGGAATCAATTCTGAAGCACTTAGAGGAGAGGATAGTGATCAGGAGCAGTCAGCATGGATTCACCAAGGGCAAGTCTTGCCTGACTAACCTAATTGCCTTCTATGAGGAGATAACTGGCTCTGTGGATGAGGGGAAAGCAGTGGATGTGTTATTCCTTGACTTTAGCAACAGGTTTTGATATGGGTCTCCCACAGAGATTTCTTGCCGGCAGCTTAACAAGTATGGCTGATGTGGACTATAAGGTGGATAGAAACTGCGCGTAGTCATGGGCTCACAAGTAGTAACAATGGCTCCTATGGCTCTAGTTGGCAGCCGGTTTCCGTGGGAGTGCCCCAAGGGTCGGTCCTGGGGCGTTTTGTTCAATATCTTATTAACTGAGCTGGAGGATGGTGTGGACTCTCATCAAGTTTGGGCAGATGAACTAAACTGAGAGGAGTGGTAGAATATGCTGGGAGTGTAGGAATAGATACGAGGGGACCTAGACAAATTAGAGGATTGGCCAATAGAAATCCTGATGCAGGTTCAACAAGGACAAGTTGCAGAGTCCTGCACTGTTAGCAGATGAATCCCATTCACTGTTACAGACTCTGAAGCGAATGGCTAGGAGCAGTTCTTGCAGAAAGGACCTAGGGGGTTCAGTGGACCGACGGAGCTGGATATGAGTCAACAGTATGCCCTTTTACAAAGAGCTACTAAACATTGGCCGGTATAAGTAGGGGTCTGCCAGCAGATCAAGGGTGAGCCTCATTGGATACTGTTGTCCAGTTTTGGCCCCCCTACTACAAGAAGGATGTGGAAAAATTGGAAAGAGTCCAGCGGAAGACAACAAAAATGATTAGGGGGCTGGAATACATGACTTATGAGGAGAGGCTGAGGGAACTGGGTTTGTTTAGTCTGCAGAAGAGAAGAATGAGGGGGGATCTGATAGCTGCTTTCAACTACCTGAAATGGCGTTCCAAAGAGGATGGATCTAGACTGTTCTCAGTGGTACCAGATGACAGAACAAGGAGTAATGTTCTCCAGTTGTAGTGGGGGAGGTTTAGGTTGGATATTGGGATAAACTTTTTCATTAGGATGGTGGTGAAGCACTGGAAAGAGTTACCTAGGGAGGTGGTGGAATCTCCTTCCTTAGAGGTTTTTAAGGTCAGGCTTGACAAAGCCCTAGCTGGGACAATTCAGTTGGGAATTGGCCCTGCTTTGAGCAGGGGGTTGGACTAGATGACCTCCTGAGGTCCCTCCCAACCCTGATATTCTATGAATTTTGACTATTAGAACGCAGTCAGTCCTCCCTAATATGCATTAGGTTCAGACACTGCTCGAGAGGTTTGCACAAAAGTACAGGACATGACAAAAAGTTTCCCTAAGGGAAAAGATAATGCAGTATATTAGTGAATAGAGACAGCAGTCCAGTTTCTAGTGGACAGATGTCTAACTGCATGTGCACCTTTGTCGGTGGCCTTAAAGGAGAGAACAAGGACTGAATGGGGTTGATAACTGAACTACACTTTAAGTTTAGGCCTGAATCTTCCAAGTGAGACTGACACATTATAGTGACAGTATTGAAAAGTTGCTCAATGCTGTCCTGGGTATTAAAATAAGGATTTTGCTTTCCAGCATTGTCTTTGTGGTATTTTTCACCAGCAGTCATAATGTTACACAGCAGATGCATCAGTTACGTAGTCTAAGGTGAACGGTGGTTCAGTACTGCATGTTCCATTCTCTGGTGATAAAAGGCTGCTGTTGGTTTTTTTAATAGCTCCTGACTGAGCCACTTTCATTTGTATTTTACTGTTGTTCTCATGCTGCCTATAATAGTGTCTGATCTTAAGACAATTTGCTTTATTATTATTTTTTTAAATCTAGCATGTTGCTTTGGCTTTACCCAGCCTATTTCACATGTGTTATGTGATACTTTGACATGCTGGAATATGATAAAAAAGTAAATCTGCAGCTTAAGGCTGATTTAAATGGTGAGAAAGAGCTCCGAGAGGATGAGAAAAAAATCCACCTATAGGACAAAGTAACTGTTCCCTCATCACACCATCAGCTTCCTCTGAATTAACAACAATATGAGAGTTGAGAGAGACAAGATAGGTGAGGTAATATCTTTTACTAGACCGACTTCTGCTGGTGAGAGGGACAAACTTTTGAGCTCCACAGACCTCTTCTTGAAGCTTCATGGAGCTCAAAAGCTTGTCTCTTTCATCAACAAAAATTGGTCCAACAACAAATATTACCTCACACATCTCCTCTCTCTCATATCCTGGGACAGATGCAGCTTCAGCAGCACTGCATAAGATTTGGACAGTTTGTCACCCAGTTAATAGCTGCTCAAATTGCATGGGTACATGCTGCTAACTGTGCTAACAAGGTGCTAAATGTTCTAGGATGTCATGAAAGTGCAGTACAAACAAAGGCCCTGCTCCTTAATGTGTGGTTTTCTTCTGGTGTATAATTTGCTTGTGATAAACTTGCTCCAGAACAGTAGTGTCCCAACAATTTCTCCCATTATATTGCATAAGTGCTTAATACAAAATCATGTCAGAGCTTCAGTATGCACCTCTTCCTGGTGTTGTCTTTCTTGTGGAGAAGGCCTGGTGGTCAGCTGTCCCTCTGGTGTCTTTGGAGAAGCTTCCAGGCAGAAGCTGGAACTAATGCGTTCAGGAGACAATAAACAGCCTTACACTGCAGCAGAGAGCAACGTAGGAGTTGCCCCATAAAGTGTCTGCCAACATTCTCAGAGGCAGAATAACCAAATGCAGCCCACTCTCTCTCTTAAAAAGGGACTCCAAATGATTTCCTCAAACTATCCAAATGTATTGGGTAGTCTCAGCCAGTGAGGAAACCAGAATCAATACAATGTGTCTACAACCTCAGCTCAAAATTAGAAAAAATAAAGCTAAAATTAACAACAGAATGTCTATCAACCTAATAGCAAACTATTTTCCATTTGAAACTTCAATGAGAAAAAAAGAAATTTAAAAAAAATTGCTTCATAGAAACCCATGTTTCATGAAGTTAAAAATAGGGTCATTTTGACATGAAATTATCATCCAGGAATATTTCAGTTAGCAATATTCTCTCATTACATTGCCTGAGGCCTTAACACCCCAATGAACTATTGCTTCAACAACCTCACAATATACTGCATGATGGTTCAGTACTCTAATGCATTAATATACCAACCACCTTTTGTTGTATCCTATTACCAAATGTATTAATGCTTCAATAATCTGCTTTTGCAAGTTGCATGAAGCCTTAACACACCAGGATTTAGTGCTGTAATAATTTCCTGTCTGGTATAAATATTTAACAGTCCTGCTTTAATTTCATCTCATGCCAGTGTATTTGTGTGCACATAAGTCAAGTTTGTACGTGATTGTTCACTGCACAGAATTTCTAAAAAAAGAGACAGGATTAATCTCTGGGAGCATTTTATTAGTAGTATTATTATACAATCTATTTTTAAAAGGCTGCAGGGTTCCTGGCTCTCATGTTATGCTACAAGTGAGATGTCAGATGCAGATAAAGTTAGGAGTGATACCTCAACTCCAGTTTATTTCTCCTGCAATTCTCTTTAGATCAGGAATCTGATTTCACTCAGACTATGTGGCATTATTTGAAAAGGACTCTTTATGTATTTTATTATCTTTAAAATGTATATGTTTTAATAATGCAGGTTTCAGAATATTTTTCAGCATAACTTTTTGAATACTAATACAGAGCACTCATACAAGGTGTGAGTGTGTCATTTAATAACTGCCCTGAGTAAGGTATTATGGACAGCCTCATTATCTCAGAAGCAGTAATGGGCGGAACAAGATGCAGAACTCGGGGGAGACTCCTTAAACCCTCCTCTGCATTGCATACCCAGTAAGGTCCAGGTTAGAACTAGGTCCATCTCTTACACGCTTTACAACATGCATCAAGGAATCATCATAACACCCTTTGCTCCCCATTTTACAGACAGAGGATCTCAGACAAACAATTTAAGTGACTGGTGTAAGGTTAAAGAGAGAATCAGTATCGGGGCTTTGGAGCTGTGCTCCGGCTCCGCTCCAGCTCCAGGCAAAAACCTGCAGCTCCACTGCTCCGGAGCTGCTCCGTGCTCCAGCTCCAAGCTCCACTCCAAAGCCCTGATCAGTATTAAAGGCACAGTTAGCACTCAAAGGCCCTTTGCTCTCAATGCTTTGCTCAGATTATACCTGTCTCTCCAATTATATGAGAGAGATTCTTAGATTACAGGTTCACTTGATATTGTCTCTTCCCTGGCCAGTTCACAAATATGTTCCCAGTTTCCCCAAGGTTGGGTACCTCATTACTTATTGATCTACCCCACAACTTGAGAGGTTTGCTGAGCATCCAGGCTTAAATTAACAAAATTCCTGCAGTATCTGAAGTCTACAAAATAAAATAAAGTGGGGACAATATATCTTAGCCTGATTTTGTGGCTTATATGTGTGAAACAACACATATAATCCACAATAACATACATACAAGGACAACTAAACCATATCAACATGATTACTTGTGGCCACCAATTTATGGAGCTATGGACACACAAATTTAACGGTACTCAGAGCTGAAATATTTAAAAGAAGTGTAGAGAAAAAATTATTTAAAAAGTTATATAGATCAAGATGGAACAATGCATGCTTGGAGGGGTACTCTGAGCAGGCTATACCTATGTATGAGAGAGGGAGTGGCTGAAATGTATTCAATTTCACGTAGCCATTGGCTTTCTGGGAAGTTGTTAAGGTAGAAACTTTAGGTCCAATTTACTAGTGCTGTAACTTGAGGCATGGGGTTTCTACTGTATTCACTGGGTTATATCTGCATACACCAGCGCTGAATTTGTCCCATAGGATCAGATTCTGCTCTCTGTTAAACTGTTGTGAACCAAGAGTAATTCCACAGAAGTCAATGGAATTACAGCTATGTAAAACTGTTCTGAAAGGAAGCAGAATCAGGCCCATCTGTGAATATTGACAATTATGAGAAGCTCATTTAGTAAAACTAGCAGAGATGAAGGGATTAAAGTGCAGATACCTGTAGCTCTGTACCATCCTCTATGGATTTGTAATTATTTTCATTACACGCTCAGAACTGCTCCAGAGCTCACTTTTGGAAATCATTCCTTGGTTGGTACTACTCAAGATACCATATTCATAAAGCATTCTCTAGGCTGCTGCACATGCAAATCATACCAGCCAATATGATGAGTACCAACGAGCAAGACTCTGGCTATCAAAAGAGACCCAACAATACAGTCTAAACAGTGTTTTCCCCAAGAATTGAAATTAGAGGGGGTGTTCAAATTTACAGGGGTGTGGGGCTGGAAAACTTACTGCATGTAACTAATTGGCAACTGGGAGGGGGAGGAGGATGTTTGGGGGTGGGGGTGTGTGAATGCAAGAAAATAAAAAATAAAGTGACCAAATGCCCAACCCATAGTTGTAAAGAAGATAGATGAGATCAGACAAATGATCCATTAATCAAGTACAAAGAACACATTTTCACTGGGTTTCAAGGACAGCCTATAGATAATTACTTCGATATCAATAATATCTTCAGATATACCAATCTCCTAGAACTGGAAGGGACCTTGAAAGGTCATTGAGGAGTCCAGCCCCCTGCCTTCACTAGCAGGACCAATTTTTGCCCCAGATCCCTAAGTGGCCCCCTCAAGGATTGAACTCACAACTCTGGGTTTAGCAGACCAATGCTCAAACCACTGAGCTATCCCTCCCCCCATGATGTGGGACTCCCAGTGATTGTGGGAATTCTTTATGTAACATGACACCTTTAGGTAGGTTGTCAACAGCGGTAACTGAACCCCAACCCTCTGAATCTAAAAGCATGGGCTATGAGCTCAGACCATCACACTATGTAAGTGTGCATTACACTAACCTGAGGTCAAATCTTGGCCCCCATTGAAGTCAAAACTCCCATTGGCTTTGATTAAGGCTGGATTTAGCCCATGCACATGGTTGAACTACTTGCCAAATGTGCAGGTGGGAAGGAATTTTATTGCAGAGCTTACTGATTTGTAGCTTAGGCGGGAATGATTGCCTTCCTCTGATGCAGTGAGTAGGCATCATCTGCTAGGCTCAAACTGACATATCCCATATCATCAGTTACCTATAATTATGGAGGTTGGGGGACACTGCCAGAACTTGTTCCCATCTTCTGTTTTGATCTAGCAAATGAAGACATTAGATAAGCAGTCTTTTGTGTAGCTTTTTCAAACATTTCACTCTAAGACCTTTTCTTATCCACAGTTTAAATCAATGATTCCTTTGTGATTGTTATATTGCCCATGCAAGCAGCTAAGAGAGAAAAAAATCAATTTCCTATTCCAGGAGGTAGACACAACCAATTTCATTATGAAAATATGAATCTATCTGAACAACTTCTGGAAAAGTCATATGCACACTCGCTCTTAACTGTGAGCGTTGTATTTTGCATCACCCATACTACCAGCCAGTTAACCTCTGCCTACAACAAAGAAATAAATCTGCATACAGGCCCTGATTCAACAAAGCACATCCTCAGTCCATCCCCATTAGTGAAACACTGAAGCACCTATTTAAGCCCCGTTGACTTCAGAGGGACATATGCATGTTTTTAACATTATGCTTTGCTGAATTGGGGCCACAGAGTGACTATTCCTACCTGCCAGTCCTGAATCAAGTAGAGTACTGAATAGATCAGCCACTTAAGCTAAATGAGATACACACGGTGTGCAGCTTCAGACGCCACATAGGAAAACTCATCACAATGTACATTCCACTGATACTTACTGCTTCCCTTTCCCTCCTGCTGCCTCACTGACATTCAAAACAGTTCCTGTAGCTGACAGTAATGCAATGCAATGGGAATGGTTCTAGCTGGATAATCTAATGGTCCTAAACCTTTCAAGCTCAACAATTTAAAGTAACATACGTTATATTTTTATGTACCCAGCAAATCCATCCTGCTGTAGTGGTAAACAACCAAAGGAAGTGACACTGTAGTTAAGTAAAACAGATTACAAATAAATGCTCAATTCCAGTGACAAGGAGTTTTCTTCTTTTTTTGTTTCTGAAGTACTATAAATCTCCACTGCTGTTTACCTTAACAAGGTGGCATATTGTTTCTAAAAGTTTCTGAGGGTCCAAAAGTTTGTGTCCTCTGCATTTTGAAAAACAGAAAAAGTTAGGGTGACCAGATGTCCCAATTTTAGAGGGACAGTCCTGATTTTTGGAGCTTTTTCTTATATAGGCACCTATTGCCCCCTACCTCGTCCCAGTTTTTCACACTTGCTGTCTGGTCACCCTAGGAAAAAGTGGACATTATTCAGGCTTTTTTCAGTTCCTCCTCTGCATTTTCTGAATCTGAAAATACATTTAATTTGTAAACTCCCAATCAGACCCTGGAATTAATTATTATTATTATTATTTACATTTTTACATTCAGAATCTTTCCCAAGAACAAAGCAAGAGACTTGCTGCACAAAGCAAACAGCATCAGGGTTGAAACTGCAAGGCAAGACCACATTCATGCTCCCTTATCAACTATATTACTACTTAACCTGGGGCGGGGGGGCAATGTATAGCAGGGCAAGTGATTTCCTCATGACATGTTATTGTGTGACAGCCAGAGCCCTTTAGTGATCCAAAGCAAAGGTAAGTGAATTTCTATATATTCTGGAAAATGCAGGTAGGGAAGTCTAGTGCAAAGCAGTTACAATTTACAAGCAACAATGCAGGGTCCTTTCTTCACACTAAGAATTTCTTATAAACAACTTCTAGATTGATTAAGAAGTCCTTTCGATCAATTACTACATTAGACTCTGTCCTCTGATTAACAGTAACCTTGCCTCTAATACAACAGAATTAGAAATCTACTTCTAATTGTTTCTCTAGGCCATGCTACTCATTCTTCTATGGGGAGTTCTGCAGCTCGATATTAGCGATCACTGAAATACAGCCAGCCTCCTATGGGGCTCATAACAAGACTATACCAGAATCAGAAGTATACCCTATCCTGATCAGACAGTCGATTTGAGATATAGAACCCGATTCTTCTCTCACACCAGTTTTATACTGTGATGTCAAAGGAGATACTCCTGATTTACACAGGGGTAGATGAGAGGAGGAGAAGGCCCACTGTCACCATAATGATTCAAATGAAAACTAAATAAATTCCCTTCCTTAAATAAGAACATGCATCTTACCCACATAAAGAGGAGGGAAAGCCAAGGAGGTGAGGATGTCTGCCATGGCCCTTACTCTCCATATAGTTAATTCTGGACACTTCTGGAAGCTCTTCATGTCAGAATTTTTCTCTTCATTCTTGCAATGAGCTCCTTCAGATACGCTACTGCACTTGAATTCTCAAGCATCCAAGAAGAGACTCCTCCAATACATAAACTCTTTAGGGTCATGGTGCCCATGCAACAAACAAATCAGTGAATGCATTTGTCCCGGAGTGCCAGCTCTTGAACGATTCACTCTACATTTAGATGAAGTGCTCTCCTATAATTATAGTTGCTTGTTGGTCTCACTTGCCTCCTCCCTTCTATCTCTATTCTCAAGCCCCAGGCTCAGCTAGAGAACACTGAATCACTCTTTAGTATAATCAGGTTTTCAGCTAAATTCACGGCTTGTTTCTCTGTCAATTTGGGAGCTTGATAAAAAATTCCCAAACCAAGACCCTAGCCTGGAACAATAAAGACCTTTGGGAAAACTTGAATCTGGATCCAGATCTAATTTCAAATAAATAAGTTAAATTAAGTTTGGACTCTTTGGCCCTGAGAAAACAAGAGTGAAGGGGAATGATATAGACAATTCATGTTTTGAATTGCCTCGTCTTATACATGATAGGTACTGCAACGAACAAATACTGTAAATGTATTTCCTAGAGAGGCAGAGTTTGGCTGAGCAGATACAGCACTGGATTGGGACTCAAGAGACCTGAGTACTAATTTGACCCTACCATTGGTAAACTATGTGACTACAGGTAAATCACTATGCCTCAGTTTCCCTACCTTTTAAAATGGGGATAATGACACTGCCCTCTTGTGTAAAGCACTTTGAGATCTATGGATGAACATTATTATATAAGACTCAGTAAGCATGACAGGAGTGGCAAGCATGGTCTGCTTTATCAACTGAGCCCCATCTCCATCCGATCTGTGATTGATATTGGTAAACTCTAAGGGTGATATCCTGGCTCCACTGAACTCCATGGGAGTTTTGCTATTGACTTCAGGAGAGCCAAGATTTCATGCTACGAGTACAGAGATGGCTCTTCCTTCTTTGTACCTGCTAGCTCAGTGGAAGACTGGGATCAGGCATGTGGAAAGTGAAGCATTCATGTGTTTGAAAGTGCAATCTGTTTAGCCTTCCAGCCTGGCCACGCTTTGGGATATTTTTTGTTTGTTTGTTTATGAAAAAGGGGGGAATGCTTTGTTCAAAGGCTGGGACCAAATCCTGCTACCACTGAAATGAATGGCAAAACTGCCCCTGAATTCTAGGAGTGAGGGTTCTGTTCCCAGATTTTTTGGTGTGCTGAGTCAGATCCTCAGGTGATGTAAAGTAACATAGTTCCATTGAGATCAATGGATCAAAGCTGATTTATATTAGCTGGGAATATGGCCCATTACTTTCCCCCTCCATTTTTCCATATAGGTTGCTTTTTCTCCATCAACATAGATCTGTGGATCTTGTAAAAGATGGGACTTACCACTCCTCCAGAGTTATGAAAAAATGAGGGCTTAATTCTAGGAGGCTTCTGTGTGTCCAAACAGGAAATTCCTGAACTTAGAGGCACTTAGTCTGAGCTCAGTCAGCAATGAAAGAAACATACTGTCTCGTGTATCTCACACTAACAGCCGTGTAACCCTGTTGGACGCCTCTCACCTGCCAACTGCCTGCCTCTTTTTTATGGCACACAGCTATTGCATTTCTGTTTTAAAGTATTATAATTTTGCGATCGTAGTGTGGCTAGGCACCTCACAGAAACATAGCCCTTGCTCCAAAGTAGATAACACAACAGAAGGTGTCATAAACAAACAGTAAAGGAGTGAGGGAAGAGAGGAGGAGCATTAGAACAACAATATCACATGGTAACTATGGCTTGGTCTACCGTTAAAAGTTATGCTGAAAAAACCCACATTCTTCTCTGACATAACTATGCTGATCTAACTGGAAGTGTAAATGCAGGTATGTTGAGGGAAGAATGCTTCAGCTAATGTAGCTAACTTCATTCAGGAAGGTGATATTCCTGCACCAAAGGATTATGCTGGCCTAGCTAAGCCAGCAACATAGCTAGACCAGTATAGTCTCTGGAGTGTAGACATAAACTATGTGAAGTCCAGAATCATCTTGATGGTCTTGTTAAAGGACAGTTTTTTTTCAAAACTCCCTTCTCATAGGTGACATTTCTTTCTCGGAGGGCTTCAGGTGCGACTTAGTGTCAAGGGCTAGGGCAGCATGCAAGGACTTTGGTTTGGCAAAAGGGAATGAACATGGCACCAAGATAAGTGCCACTGGAAGAATGTCAGATGATAGGAGGAATGTGAAAAAAAAGAAGCTCAGAGATAATGGTCAGGAATGAGTGGCCTTGAGAATGAAGACTGGAAGCTTGCATGCTTCTTATCTGATGAAAGCCTTCTTAGTAGCTCCTTACTACATAAAGACCCTGGGATATTAGCTTCTAAAAGAAGGATATCCTGTAAAATACAGGATGGATGGTTGCTTAGTGAGAGGCCTCGGAAGATGCAACTGGTCTCTGTGATCCGTGGTAGGCTACAAGATTTAAAAAAAAAAAAAAAGCCTGTGTGTTTGTGTATTTCATTTTACCTTTCTTCAACCTTGGACAACGTTATTGTTCTAAAAGCTGGCATTTGGGGCTACTGCTTAACAAATAAAATTCTGACTCCATGCAGTAACCCAAGCAGGAACTTTGTCTTGACTTCTAGAGACTACACAGTACAGTATCAACAATTTAGCAGTAATGAGGCAAACTGAAGTCCCAGTCCTACAAGATGCCAAGGCTGCCAGCCTCAACGGCCACTGATGTCAAGCAGAGTTGGAACATAAAAGCTGCCATAATAGGTCAGACCATGGATGGTCTATCTTGCACAATATTTTGTCTCAGACAGCAGCCCATTGCCCATACCAAAGCTGCAGGGGAGGGGAGTGTACAGAACAGGCAATTATGGAGTGATCTGCCCCATCTTCCCCTCCTGGCTTCTGGCAGTCAGAGATTTAGTGTCACCCCAAACTTGGGGTTGCGTCCCTCACCATGCTGGCTAATATCAATTGATGGATCTATCCTCCATGAATTTATCATCCAGTTCTTTTTTGTACCAAATTATACTTTTGGCCATCACAACATCCCATGGCAGTGAGTTCCACAGGTTATTCGTGTGTTGTGTATCTCCCTATCGCAAGTTGTGCCAATCCCTTAAAGAAAGAGGCCTGGAGAAAGAACCTATGGTAATAATCATTAAATATTGTAAGCGTGGAAAATTTCTAGTATTATTATTTATTAAGGCTCCAGTATTACAGTAACTCTTAAAGGCCCAATCATGACCAGGGCCCTTTCACTGGGCACTGTACAAACAGACGTAGACAACAATCCCTGTCCTGAAGAATTTACAGTCTAAGAATTAGTCTTTCATTTGTTTCCTTCTTGCATGCTCAGGTATGTGCCTTTTATCAAGAAGTCCCTATACTTGGGACACTCTCTCACCATGTGCCAAATGTTGTCTTTCTTCTCCTCCTCCAGGTCCACCATTAGTTTGCCTTCCAATATTGATCTGCTCTGTAACACTGATCTTTGATCTCTGCTGATCATTGGTCTCTTCTAATTTTTCCAGTCACTCAACCCTTATCTAAGAATGCTCAAAGTTCCATCTCTTCTGATCGTTGATCTCTGATCTTTTCTGACCATACTTGATCCTGATCTTTATAATAGATTTGTCTGAGTTATATGACAAACTGCTCGTGATAGGGACCATGTCCTTCAAATATTGGCAAAGCTCCTCGTACAACTCTGGCACGCTGCAGTTCTTGAATGGGGTCTGCAGGGTTTCCGGTTGACTGTCGCTGCTCTGCTACCACCCAGCAGCTCATTGCTAATAAACTGACCAGGACAGACCATGAAACCCAAAGTTACATCAGGGAGAGTTTCTCTGGAATTGACTGGAAGAACACTGTAAACTCTGATTGGTCAGGGCTTCCATTTAAACCCAAAGAGAAGCAGAGGAATTTGTCTACATCAGTGGCCGCTGCCTGGTTGCTACACTGGACCTTGCCTTTGTGCCTGACTCCTGAACTTAGCTTCTCTGCCTTGCTCTTCATTCCTGCTTTTTTGTCCTGTTCCTGGTTCCTGCCTTATTGCCTTGTTCTGGTCTCTGAATCTGGCTCTGACCTTTGGCTTGACTTCCCACTTTCAACTCTGACCTTTGGCCTGACTCCCAATTCTAACTCCTGCTCCAATCACTAGACCCAGCTGCCTATATCTTGGCCCCGACACTTTATAAATAACAAGTAATAACTACTGATAAATGTATGATGAAAACTAAAAGGAAAAATAGTCCCACCAGCAAATAACAAATTGTTACAGGTACTACTCAAGAGATGAGCATTCTGTGTTCCACTCTCAGTTAGAGATGACCATATAAAACAAATATCCTTAATTAATGGAATGAAAACTTAAAAAAGACTCACTCTGACTGTTACTGTGATAAATAAATATGAACTCCAGTTCTTGGAAGAACAATCAGATAACTATCAAATTGAATGAAAAACAGCTTCTTGTTTAGTAAGAATACAGGAGGTGAAATGCAGGGTGATAGGATCGGTGGACTATTAGTTTTATACTTTTTAAACATTGTCATGTTTTCTCACAGGCTCAAGAATAATCTTTAGTAAGGTAGGAAGTCTGACTAGCCAAGGGATGTGTTTGTTGATGCAAAGCTGAGCTTGTTTCTGCTACAATGCCACATGCTCAGACCAGTGGTACGCTACATTTACTTTCCTAAAATTCTCCACCATTGCTGGCAAAGGAGCTCCACCGTTGACAGCACATATTTGTCTTGTCATTAAGATCACATAATTAAGCATTCAAAAGATACCAAAGTTAAGGTTGCACCTCATCTCCTTGCATGTATATATTACACTCATATACTATTTCCCAATAATACACTACAATAGCATTACATTATATAGCAAAACAATGAGCATTACTGAATGTAGATAATTATACATGATCAACCGGACTTGACTTGTCCTATAGTATTTGCCAAGGGTGGCAATAAGTTTCCCCATTGCCCCCTTTTAAGATGCAATTATGCAGTTAAGTCTTTGGGTCGTTCAAGCAATTATCTAATTGATCCATTCCAAAATCCTAAAGCTGTCACTGTAGATAGTGAAGCGCTAACAGTGGATGGGAATTGTTTTTTGGAAGTAGGGGGTGGGAAATTATTTCACAGACCCATCCAAAAATGCTAAGGCTGGTTCTGATAAGCTCTAACAACAGCCTTCAATCTCCACTCTCATTTCCAAACATTTACTTTTTGAAACTTCCTGGTCTCTGAACATACATATTTTTGCATTCCCATTCCAGAGAGAATCTTGCTGGAGACAGCATTGCATGTTTCTGACATGTCTAACACACATCAGCTTTTTAACTCTTCCAAGTTCAAGGTGAGAGCAGCCACCAACTCTAGGACCTCCTCTCCCATGCAGAGTCACACACACTTTCTGAATTACTAAGAGAAACAGCAAAAAATATTTGACTTCTTAGTTCTGTGAAAATCACGGCACATTGTATGCAGGTAAAACTGCAACTAGAGTATCCTTATCTGAAAAACTGAACACCTCTTTTCCTTCCTGTAAATCAATGAATGATTTTAATCAATCTATTGTACAACAAAATATTATTCTCTTGCATCTACCATGTCTCTCAAATGGAGGTAGGGGTCTGATCATACTTACTCTCTTCTTGTTGGATTGTTTCAAACTGAACCACTTCATCATCCTGACTGCTCAACTGCTGAAGTCTTTCTTTCCAGTAAAAAGCAAATCTGAACATGTGTTCCTGGGTTTCGTTTGCTCATGACGCTTTACTGGTTCACAGCATAATTTATTTCCTGCAATTTAGCAGCATGCCGTCATCCAGAGCAGAGACTTTGAACCGTCTTTGCAACTCATAGGTGCAGTTAAATTCTAAGTAACTAAGTTAGCCTTATGCCTCATAAAATAAGACAGTCTCACCTTTGTAACTGTTGTTCTTCGAGATGTGTTGCTCACATTTCACGCCACGTGTACATTCGTTAGAAGATTTTTACCCTAGCAACACTCGGTGGGTCGGCTGGGTCACCCCCTAGAGTGGCACCACCATGGCGCCGGACATATACCCCTGCTGACCCAACGGCCCTTCGGTTCCTTCTTGCCAGCTACTCCGACAGAGGGGAAGGAGGGCGGGTTTGGAATGGATATGAGCAACACATCTCAAAGAACAACAGTTACAAAGGTGTGTAACCGTCTTTTCTTCTTCGAGTGCTTGCTCATATTGATTCCAAGCCTTACCTAGGTGGTGGGGTCGGAGTGAGATGTCGCAAAATGTAGAACTGCTGATCCAAATGCCGCGTCATCTCTGGACTGTTGAACAAGAGCGTAATGTGAGGCAAAAGTGTGGACTGAGGACCAGGTAGTGCGACATATCTCCTGGATGGGTACATGAGCCAGGAAGGTGGCAGATGAAGCCTGATCCCTGGTAGAATGTGTGGTGAGGTGGCTAAAGGGAACATGAGCCAAGTCATAACAAGTACGGCTGCATGCCGTCACCCAAGATGAGATCCTCTGGGAGGAGACAGGTAGGCCCTTCATTCAGTCTGCCACTGCGATGAAGACTTGGGGCATTTTACGAAAGGGTTTTGTCTGCTCGATATAAAATGCGAGCGCTCTACGGATGTCTAGAGAGTGCAACTGTTGTTCCCGTCGTGATGAGTGTGGCTTCGGGAAGAAGACTGGAAGGAAGATATCCTGGTTGATATGAAAGGCTGATACCACTTTAGGGAGGAAAGCTGGGTACGGTCAAACTGCATCTTGTCCTTGTGAAACACAGTATACGGTGGGTCCACAGTGAGAGCCCTAAGCTCGGAGACTTATCTGGCGGAGGTAATGGCTACGAGGAAAGCTGTCTATCTGGACAGGTATAGTAGCGAGCAGGTTGCTAACGGTCGAAAGGAGCAGACATAAGTCTGGTTAGAACCAGGTTGAGGTCCCAGTGTTGGGGCGGGACGGTGTCTTGGGGTATAGGCGGTCCAAGCCCTTGAGGAACCTAGAAACCATAGAGGTGTGAGAACACGGAGCGGCCACTTTCCCCTGGTGAAAGGTAAGAGATGGCCGCCAAGTGCCCCTCAATGATGATACGCTAGGCCTGTGGTTTGAGAGACCACAGTGTAGTCCCAAGATGGTGGGGACGAGACCTCGGTGGGAGTAACATAATGCATTTCGCACCAGCAGGAGAAATGCTTCCACTTGGCCAGATACATTGACCGAGTGGAAGGTTTCCTGCTACCCAGGAGTATACTTGTTGTACTGAGGCAGAGCAACGTAACTCAGACTGGCTTAACCACGCAGCAGCCATGCTGTGAGGTGAAGGGACTGCAGGTCTGGGTGGTGAAGTCTGCCGTGGTCCTGAGTTATGAGGCCTGGGCAAAGAGGTAGGGTAACTGGGTTGGCTATCGACAGGTCGAGCAGCATGGTGTACCAGTGCTGCCTGGCCACGCTGAAGCGATCAAGATCAAGCGAGCTCTGTCCCTGCGGAGCTTTATCAGGACCCTGTGAACCAGCGGGAACGGTGGAAAGGCGTAAAGCAGTTGGCTCGTCCACGGCATCAGGAAAGCGTCTGAGATCGAGCCTGGGGAGAGGCCTTGGAAGGAGCAGAACATCTGGCATTTCCTGTTCTTGCGGGAAGCGAAGAGGTCTATACAGGGAAAGCCCCACTTCCGGAAAATAGAATGAATAACGTCCGGATGAATCGACCACTTGTGAGACAGGAAGAATCTGCTGAGTCGATCCACCAGAGTGTTCCGAACCCCTGGGAGAAAAGACGCTACCAGGTCTATCGAGTGGGCTATACAGAAGTCCCAGAGCTGGATGGCTTCCTGACAAAGGGGAGAGGACCGTGTCCATCCCTGTTTGTTTATGTAATACATGGCAGTTGTGTTGTCTGTGAACACTGAGACACAATGGCCTTGAAAATGCTGTTGAAACACCTGGCATGCAAGGCGGACTGCTCTCAGCTCTCAGACGTTGATGTGCAAGGCCAGCTCCTGAGATGACCAAAGGCCTTGAATGCGAAGATGGCCGAGGTGAACACCCCAGCCGAGAGATAAAGTGTCCATCGTCAGGGACATAAAAGGCTGAGGCGGATGCACACACCAGGGAGGGCGTTAACCACCAGTCGAGGGAACCTAGGATGCTCGGGGGAATTGTGACTATCATGTCTATGGTGTCTCTGCCCGGGTGGTATACCGAGGTGAGCCAAGATTGGAGGGGGCGGAGGCATAGCCTGGTCTGTTTGGTCACAAACGTGCAGGCAGCCATGTGACCCAGGCTGTGGTAAGCAGGCTCTGGCGAGATTGGAGTCCAGGATGGCCCCAGTGAAGTGTATCCTCTGTGTGGGAACCAGAGTGGATTTCTCTTTATTGATCATCAGGCCTAGACTCATGAATAGGTCCTTGACGATGGCCACATGATGGGTGACTTGTGCCTCGGAGGTCCCTCTAATGAGCCAATCGTCAAGATATGAAAAAACGTGTATCCAACAGCGGCGGAGGGAGGCAGCGACTACAGCCATGCACTTTGTGAATACTCTTGGGACTGTAGAGAGGCCGAACGGAAGGACTGTAAACTGGAAATGTTGACAGTTGGCTACAAACCGGAGGTACCGTCTGTGTGGAGGATAAATGGCGATGTGAAAATATGCGTCCTTCATATCGAGGGCAGCATACCAGTCTCTGGGATCCAAGGATGGGATGATGGTCCCCAGGGATACCATGCGGAACTTCAACTTTATCATGAACTTGTTGAGTTCTCGCAGGTCTAGGATAGGTCTGAGACCTCCCTTCACCTTGCGGATTAGGAAATAGCGGGAGTAGAACCCCTTGCCCCTTTCATCCTTTGGTACCTCCTCTATGGCTCCCATGACAAAGAGCATCTGCACCTCTTGTAAGAGGAGTTGCTCATGAGAGGGATCCCTGAAGAGGGACGAGGATGGTGGATGGAAAGGGGGGGTGCAAAATAAACTGGAGGTGGTACCCAAGTTCTACCTTGCATAGGACCCAACGATCTGAAGTTAGCTGGGACCACGCAGGGAGGAAAAAGGAGTGGCGGTTGTAAAAGGGAGGGAAAGGATCCTGGAAAATAACTGGTACGCCGTCCTCAGGTGCATCTTCAAAAGTTAGGCTTTAGCCCCGTAGGTGGCTTGGAGGGACTCTGATTTTCGCCCACTTGGGGTCCTGACTGCCATCTACGACCGACTCGACCACACCTTCTGCCCAAGTCCTGCCTCTGTCTAGGCAGAGGGTAAGGGCGGTGAGGCTGGGGGCGGAAAGGCCAGCGCTGAGTCACTGGCGTGTACATGCTGAGAGAGCGCATAATGACCCTGTTGTCCTTCAGGCTTTGCAGCCTAGGGTCAGTCTTTTCAGAAAGAGGCCTCGACCATCATAGGGAAAGTCCTGTATGGTATGCTGTAGTTCTGGTGGAAGGCCTGATAGTTGAAGCCATGAAATGCATCTCATGGCAACTCCCGAGGCCAGAGTCCTGGCTGCGGAGTCTGCTGCATCCAGCGAGGCCCGGAGGGAAGTCCTCGCCACTTTCTTCCCCTCCTCCAAGAGGGCAGCAAACTCTTGACGCGAGTCTTGAGGGACTAACTCCGTGAACAGCCCAGTAAGTCCATGCACCTAGCGTCCTTCGATTTTGGAGCCAGAGCTTGCTGGCCATGGCGTTCACTCTCATTGACAGGCTGTATGACAAGGGAGCAGGTAGGAGGATGGATGTACAGGTACTCGTAACCCTTAGAGGGCACCATGTACTTGCGCTCAACTCCCCTGGCAGTGGGTGGAATAGAGGCTGGAGACTGCCAGATGGTATCAGCATTGGCCTGGATCGTCTGGATGAATGGTAAGGCCACTCTTGTGGGGGCGTCAGCCAACAGAATATCCACCACTGGGTCCTCTATCTCCGGTACCTCCTCTACCTGGAGATTCATATTGACTGCCACATGTCTCAGGAGGTCCTGATGGGCCCTCATCAATTGGAGGAGGGCCCGTGGAGGATGTGCCAGCCACTGCCTCATCAGGAAAGGAGGAAAAGGAGAGGCCAGGGACAAGCAGGTCCTGTGTGGACTCTTGCTCTTGGACGACCTCCAGCTCCAGTGGGATCTGGGAGTCTGGTGGCTGAACAGGTGCTTCCTCTGTACCGGTAGGAGGTGGGTGGCTGATACTCACCTCTGGCACCTGATGCTCCGATGGAGCAGAGTGAGATGGGACTGGAGGTACACATTGCACCTGATGATATGCCCAAGGTGTCCAGAATGATCACTGATGGGGGCCTTGATCTTGAGCCTGGGTCTCCTGGAAGATTCGGGTGGGCACATCAGAGTCACGGTCCTGTGCATAGGAACTGTCCTCATGAGAGGACACCGATGTGTGTTGGGAAGGCCAAGGAGGGGCTGAAAACCCCTGGGAAGAGTCTCCCTCTATGATTGATCTCACTCTGTGCAGAACCATGGATCGATACCGGGAGCCATACCGGTACCGGGAATGAGATCGAGACCTACGACCGGAGCAGTGTCAGGAGGTCGACCGGGATCTCGAAGCTTGGCGTCTGGAGTGGCTGCGAGAGTCACGGTTCCCGGAGTGGTGCCGGCAGCTGGATCGGTGCCGAGAGTACCGGGCTGGCAAACAGGACGCTGATTGGTGCCGCGAGTGCGACCGGTACCGAGAAGGGGATCGGTGCCAGGACTGCAATCGACGTCAGGATCGGGATCGGCAACGGGACCGAGAACGCCAGCGGGATTGCGATCGTGAGCGGTGCCGCTCTGCAGTGCCAACAGAGGGTGGTCTCATCAAGGCTGGCTTGCCTACAGATTGTATGACCTGCACCGGTGGTGCTGGCAGTTGAGGCAGGGCAGACTCTGTCATCGCAATCAGTT
The DNA here is from genome assembly GCF_003597395.2 of Chelonoidis abingdonii. Lineage (NCBI taxonomy): Eukaryota > Metazoa > Chordata > Testudines > Testudinidae > Chelonoidis > Chelonoidis abingdonii. The sequence continues at coordinate 68,919,632 of NC_133778.1, forward strand.
CCCTCGCCATGGAAAATGTCTCCAGTATGGAAGGAATAGTGAGCTCAACCATGGCTTTCGACGGGGAGCTTTCAGGTACCGGACTCGATGGCCCTTGCGGGACCGGAATTGACGGTGCCAACATTGTCGGTGCCACGGCACGTGTAGGTGCCAGGCGGTCCGATCTAGCTGGGTGCTCTGGCTGCGGTGTAGGTGGTATGGAAGCAGCGGGAGTCTTATTGTCTCTTCACCCACGGGGAGAGAGAACGGTGTCGAGCAGACACTGGTGCTGGCGATGGTTGGTGCCGAGAGGCCTTAGCAGTACCGGTGCGATCCAGTGCTGAAGAAGCCCTTCTGCCAGTGGATTGTCCAGCGCTCGGTGCCGAGGGTGGAGGAGTAAGAGCTGCTTCCATCGGGAGCTGTTTGAAACGAAAGTCCCGCTCCTTTTTCGTCCTCGGCTTGAAGGCCTTGCAGATCCGGCACTTATCAGCGAGGTGGGATTCCCCGAGGCACTTAAGGCAGAAGTCATGGGGATCTCCTGTTGGCATCGGCTTGTGACAGGCCGAGCACGGTTTGAAACCTAGTGAACCAGACATAGGCCCCGGCACCGGGTGCGGGGAAGGGGCTAATCCCCGAACCCCTCTTAACTATATACACTAACAATGTTATAAAAACGAATAAGAATTAACTGCAATTATAGAAATTTCAACTATATACACAAGAATAACGAGAGAACTATGAGTAGCTAGGGAAGTGGAGATCAGCTAAGCCGTGCTCCACTGTTCCAACGACTGACACGGGCGGTAAGAAGGAACTGAAGGGCCATTGGGTCGGCAGGAGTATATATTCGGTGCCATGGCGGCGCCACTGTAGGGGGCGACCCAGCCGACCCACCGAGTGTTGCTAGGGTAAAAATCTTCCGACGAACGTGCACGTGGCACGCGCACACCTAACTGGAATCGATATGAGCAAGCACTCGAAGAAGAAACAGCCATTCTGCCTAGAGCAAGATCACATGTACATCAGGAGCATCTTGTGATTTACAGATACTGTGTTCACAATTAGGCTGGGATATTTATTATTAAAGTTAACCTGACCTTTAGCTGGGCGGCCACGTGCCTGTATAAAGGGAACATTTATCAGTGTATTGATTTGTATTTTGATTTTTACACTGCCTGTGCTATCAGACAGGATGTATCAAGTGGGTTGCCATGGAAATTGAGGTGTATGTAGCTATGATGCTGCAAAACCCAGAACACTGCAGTAATCTTTCTTTTTGTGTACTGATCCTTTACATTTAAGTCTTCCTGTGTGCAGAATTCAGCAGCCATCTTGCTCTCAGAGTCAGTACAGCCGGAAGGAGTCTCATACACTGTGTTGTTACAAGGAGACTTTACTTTTGTTCATTCATATTACTGAGTTTCTTATTTGACATCAAAAGTCATGTTAGATTGAAATAATCAAAAAATAAGGCCATAGATTTAGGTGCCTAACTTCAACCTCCCAAGATGGAAAATCAGGCCCTATATACTAATTTTAAAATCAATAACAACCATTCTTTATTAAATGGATAGTACTAGAAATTAAAAAAAAATAAAAGAGACTCTATATTGTAACAGAGGTACAGTAGATATTATATTTCTTGGGTAAATTTAACAATTATTTCCAGAAAAATAACTTAAGTATTGAAAAATGTCTTCTAAGAACAGGGGAAGCAGGACCACATTTTTAAAGGTTTCAACCTTACCTCTTGCTAGCATCTAATTACCTGATTGGGGCAGGATTTGTGTCTGCATTTATTTGTGGACACAAAATAGCACCCATAAAACTGGGAGCTGTGTTAAGAAACTTCATCCACTGTTGCCATTAGTGTTGTACATTTTAATGGTAATGAGCCTATGTGAATGGGTCATTCACTTTTTCTCAGGCACCATTGTAATGTCATGTCACCGAGGGATGGGATTTTTAAAAACGTCTGCGTGATTTAGGAGCACAAGTCCCACTGAAATTCACTAACACTTCTGAAAATCTCACCTGAGATTTTTAAGACATAGTCATAGTAAATCTGACTGATGCATTTTATGAAGATCTATAGCGGGAATACTGCCCAGTGTTAAGCATGATTTCCATTAGCACTGACATTGCAGATGTTCCAAGCTTCCAGATGTTTTGTTCTCTTTTGACACCGAAATGGAACCACAGATTGCTCCATAGCAAGTAAGGCCTGCCAATGTAAATGAACAAACTGTCTGCAGCTAGAAATAAGCCCAGCATCTTTTTCACTGAGAATGAATTAGGAACCCTTTAGGAATAATTACATTAGGAGACACACCATGAAAGCTCTTTATGCAATATACAGTCAATCTCACATCACAAGCCAGTTGAAGGGATGTAGAGAGAAAAACTAGTGAAGCTTTGTACTGTACTTTCCTGTATTTTGGCTTTATAATTTATCAGACTATGATTGTAAGGATCCTGCAGTCAGGAATGTGTGGGAGAAACACTCAAGGCTTCTAAGAGCCACTTGTTAAAATTCAACCGCCAGATTAAAAAGGTGGAATTGGAAGATCTCCCTGCCTCTGCTGAGGTTCATCCACTCTCAACATCCCTGAGAGGGGAATTATTTTACCACTGCTGAGCAGATCCTTTTGCCCTTGAAATGGATCAAACTGCACTAGATGGCTGGTATTTTTAAAAAATTCCCTGGGGAAGGATTCCCCCAGAAACTCTTACAACATGTACACATATGCACAGTAAGCACTAGGCTTCATCTTCATTATAATCAGTGGGGTTTTCAGGAACTAAGTATACACATGTCCAGCAACAGCTATTTGATATACATTTGATTACCACTGGTGTTGCCTCCACCGAGGACTGGGAGACAGCATTATCCACACACACAGGAAAGCAAAATAATAGGTTCCCCAGGTTCTCTATTTATGGGATATGATGTTTGCTAATATAACATCTTAGTCATAGGCCACTGTGCATCACCTCTGGAATGAAAAAACAGCCAGTAATTCTTTTCCTGATCATCATTTTGTTAGGTTTACAAAAGGGTGAAGGAAATGCTTTGGATGTCAGATTCCAAAGGTCAGACAATCTGTCTGATCAGTAGGGAGTACTACCCCAATTCTGTATCAATGCAGATTATGGTAAGGATTACCCTTGAACTAATAGTCAAGGTTCTGGAATATTCCTCTTGTGTGAAATCTGAAACTGCCCCCCAATTTGAGCTTTTCATGAGCGATAAAACAGACAAAGAGATGCAGAAGTTACTGTACACCAGAAATCCCCAAAGTCATGGACTGTTCCCCACTCCCCCAAAACATATTGACAATTTTCTCTGCAAATATTTTTGCAGAACAAAAACATCATTTGAATAATTATGAATTCACAGTGTTTATGAGCCAACCATGCTATCTTAGATGCCGGGAGGGAAAAACAGGCTTAGTCTTTCCACATCTCACAGTAGCCAGTTTTTAGAAAACCCAGGCAGAATTTCAATACAGTATAAAAAGACTACAAAGTCATCAGCCAAAAGGATGCTGCAACAGAGGGAAAAATAGAACTAAATCTCTTTTTAATTTTGTAGCTCTCTTACATTTCCTCTGGCTATGCAAATAGTAGCAGTAGCATAAATCACTATAAAAGATGAGGAACATCTGACAGCCTCAAACAATATGTGTGCGCCTTGTAATGATATGAAACTTTTTACCATGAGTATTATTGTGAGGATGTCCCCACGGTTCATGTCAGGCAGAACCTCAAACCAAAGAGGTTACAATTAATGAGAAGGTTTATAAAGAAATCTTAATGCAGAAACTTTTCTGACAAAAGAAGGGAAAGAATGGAACACAGATAAGGATATGCCTTCAATTTGCTATACTAGATATTGGCCTTCATAATCTAATATAATCTTCTGAGATCCACCATAAACACAATCAGAAAAACTGTGTTACTCACCTTTGTAACTGTTGTTCTTCGTGATGTATTGCTCATATCCATTCCAATTAGGTATGTGTGTGCTGCGTGCAGAGTCGTCAGAAAGTGTTTCTGTTTGCCACCAGGAGCAACAGAAAGTGCCCATATTTCTGTTCCTTTTGGAAACACAGCCTGGACTCGCTTGTGGATGCATTCCTGATCCCCTGGATGGGAAGTCTATTGTATGCTTTTCCACTGATCCCTCTCATACACAAAGTCCTATTCACGGTCCACAGAGACAGGACAAGGATGATTCTGGTGGCACCAACATGGCCTCGCCATCACTGGTACACTATGGTTCTGGAGCTGTCGGTGGATGCCCCAATCACACTGACACTATTTCCGGACCTGATAACACAGGATCATGGTTGCCTTCATCACCTCAACCTCCAGTCCCTCCACCTCACAGCCTGGAAGCTTCAAGGCTAAATGCCATGGAGCTCCTGTGCTCAGAACTGGTAACAGAGGTCCTGCTTGGTAGCAGAAAACCCTCCACTAGGACCACATACCTAGCAAAGTGGAAAAGTTCAGCATCGCACAACCTCCACTCCAGGTGCCCACACCACTCATCCTGGAGTACCTGCTGCACCTGAAACAGCGCAGTCTTGCAGCATTGTCCATCAAGGTGCACCTTGCAGCTATTTCTGCCTTCCATCTGGGAGTGGCCGGACGTTCAATCTTCACCAACTGTATGGTTATCCATTTCCTCAAGGGTTAGATAACCGCTCCCTACATGCGACCTTAACCTGGTCCTCTCCAGGCTAATGGGGCCCCCCTTCAAACCAATGACGACTTGCTCCCTTCTCTACCTCTTGTGGAAGATTGCCTTTCTGGTTGCTATTACCTCAGCAAGGAGGGTGTCGGACTCAAAGGCCATCATTTCTCACTCCCCCACATGGTTTTCCATAAGAACAAGGTACAACTCAGACCTCACCCAGCCTTCCTTCCAAAGGTGGTATCATATTTTCACACAAAACAGGACATTTTTCTGCCTGTCTTCTTCCCTAAACCTTATACTAATGTCTGAGAACAAAGGCTCCACTCACTGGATCCTTTTTACATTGAGTGCACGAAGCCGTTCCAGAAGTTGAACCAGCTGTTTGTGGCAGTTTTGGATCAGATGAAAGGCCTCCCAGTCTCATTGCAGAGGATCTCATCGTGGATCATTACTTCTCATGTCTTGCTTACAAAATTTCTGCTAATACATCCCAGAATGATGTTCGTTTTTTTGCAAGAGCGTTGCACTATTGACTCTTGTTTAGCTTGAGGTCCCCTCTGACCCCCAGATCCCTTTCCACAGTACTCCTTCCTAGGCAGTCATTTCCTATCTTGTATGTGTGCAACTGATTGTTCCTTCTAAAATAGAGTACTTTGCATTTGTTCTTATTGAATTTCATCCTACTTACTTCAGACCATTATCCCAGTTTGTCCAGATCATTTTGAATTTTAATCCTATTCTGTCCAAAGCACTTCGCACACTCTCTCAGGCTTGGGTATTGTCTGGAAAACTTTCTAAGTTACTCTCTATGCATTATCTAAAATCATTGTGAAGATATTGAAAAGCAAACTGGACCAACTTGTCCCTCAGACCCACTCGTCTATTGCCCCTCCAGCATACTGTGAACCACTCATAATACTCTTTGGAAGTTTTCCAACCAGTCTGCACGTCATCGATTAGAGTAGCTCATCAGGCATGATTTACCTAGTTGTTTTATTGAGAAGGTCATGGGACAGGTATCAAAGCCTGTTACTAAAGTCCAAGATATACCATGTCACTGCTTTCTCCCCCGATCCACAGGCGTGTTACCCTGTCAAGAAACTATCAAGGTTGGTTCTGACATGATTGTTGTTTGAAAATCTATAGCTGACTGTCACTTATCACCTTATTAATGGCTTTAGATGGTTTGCAAGATTGTGAGTTGCTGGTAATTAATTTGCCTCATTATCTTTCCAGGTTCAGAAGTCAATGCTGACTGGTCTGTTAATTCTGGTGTGTCCTTATTTTCCCTCTTGTATAGAGGCCACTCGTTTGCTCCTTTCCAGTCCTCTGAATCATCGTCCCAGATTCCATGATTTGCCCAAAGAATATGGTAATGGCTCAGATATCTCCTCAGTCAGCTCCTTGATATCCCTAGATGCATTTCACCAGCCCCTGTGACTTGAAGAACATCTAAGGGTTTCCAAGTTAATTTTAACTTTGTTCTTTCTCTATTATTAGCTCTCTTATCCTACTTCATTTTCACTGGCATTCACTGATGTTAGAACGTCCAATCACCACCCAACCTCTTAGGTGAAAATTGAAACAAGAAGTCATTAAACACTACACTATTGTCTGTTCTGTGTTATTCGCCCATTGAGTAACAGGCCTACCCGTCCTTGGTCTTCCGCTTGCTTCAATTATATTTGTAGAGATGTTTCTTGTTACCTTATGTCTTCTAAGCTAGTTTTGATCTTTGTACTTGGCCTTTCTATTTTCGTCCCTAATATTTGTGTTATTTGTTTAGTATTCATCATTTGTATTTGACAGGTTCTCACTTTTGTAGGACTCTTTTTGATTTTTAGATTATCGAAGACTCGTGGTTAGCAGGGTGTCTCTTGCATACTTCCATCTTTCGTATGCAGTGAGATAGTTTTTTCTCTTGTAGCCCTAATAATTATCTCTTTGAAACTGGCCGTTGTCTCTCAGTTGTTTTCCCCTTAGACTTCTTCCCATGGGATCTTACGTCCGACCCTGTTAGCTATCTCCTTCTCGAAGTGCGCATCTGCATTGTCGTGTGCTCGCGTCTATCATTCTTAGAATCACTGTACTCTCATATTTTCATGTACGGCTTGTCATCACAATGTCTTTGAGCGTGATCAGACAGAAAGTTGAGAAAATCGGGACAAGAAAAGTGTGGGATAATAAGCACCTTAATATAAGAAAAGTCCTCAATATCAGGACCTGTCCCTATAAATTGGGACATCTGGTCACCGTGGCTACCCTTCCACTTTCAAATTCCTCAACACAGTTCCTTCAATATTGTCGACTATCAATATAGACACAGCCCTCTCGCCTAGTACTGTCTCTGAAATAAAAAATTGTATCTCAATACACCAAGAACTTATTGGATAATGTCGTCCTCCCTGATGTGTTATTTTCCCAAAGATTCTGGGTAGTATTGACCACCTCTATACGCACCGTCAAATCTCCGCTGCTTTGAATGTTTGTTACGCTGTTTTAAAAAAGCTCATCCACTCTCTTCTCCTGGTTTAGGTGGTCTGTGTAGACCCGCCGTACCATGACATGCCCCCTTGTTGTTGGTTCGACGCCTTTCCTTAACTCCATGGTTCAAGCATATCCCTATCTCCATCTTAACCTCAGCCAGATGTGTATAAGTAGATAGGTAATGGGTGGTTTGTAGGAGTTTTTCTTACCTCGAAAGCGGTAACCAAACACCTGTACCGAAGACCAATTCAAGTGAGAAGTCTGACTCTCGTTATGAGGGATTTGGTATATAGGGACTTTCTTGTTTCTCGGCTGTGAGTAAACAAGGGTTTCCTCCTAACTCCTTCTTATCTCGGAATGTATAAGCCTAATAACATCTGTTCGGCAAAGGACCTCAGAAGCATTCGGCGTGGAGCTTTGGGTTGTATTTTACAAGATGTGGAGGCTGTGTCTTGTTGCTTCCTCGGCTGTGAAGGAAACAAGCTACCTTGCTGATTCCAATCTCCTTCTCATTCTCTAAGGGGCATGTGAGTACAAGACGAACAAGGTAAATGCGGCTTAATGATATGCTCTTGCTTTGTTACTACTGTGTGTTGGATGCTGGCTATTTAAATTGGCTATTTTTTACAATCAGAGCTGGGTTATTCAGATTTTCTTAATAGGGCCTCGTAAATGTTTTGCAAGTCATCTAGCCGTATGTCTCTTCTCTATATAAAGCTTTCTTTTTTTAAAAACTTGTGGAGTTTCTTTTTCTAGTAAGCAGAGGAAGTGAAACCTCTGTATCAGTACTGTCTCCCTCACGGGAAGGCAGGCACGGGGAAGGCAAAGCCAAGCTGTTGTATATTTGCATTCTCAATTGTCCTGAGGGCAGAGACGCTTCTCTCTTGGGAAGCAGAGAAACCGGTTTCTGGATACTCGCAGGCTAGACACAAGAGGCAAGCCTGGGAAGGAGGGGGAGGGTTTTTCTCCTGCTTTTAGCATCCAAGGGATTTGGAATCTGGGTGTCCCACCAAGGAGTTGGGACACCAGAGAGAGGAATGGGATCGGCCTAGCAATTCCTGATCTGGTGGCAGCCTATCAGATCTAAGCTGGAGATTAAGCTTAGAGAACTTCATGCGAGTACCTTATATTTGAACTCTAATGTTCAAATTGAGGATTAATACTTGACAAAGTGTATACATTTTTAATATATAAGGCAAAACCTCCTCCCTTTTTCCCCCTGCCTGTCCTTCCTGAGCAAGCTGTACCCTTCTATACCAATATTACAGCCACGCATATTATCCTACCACATCTCTGTGATGCCAACTATGTCATAGTTGTGTTTATTTACTAGCATTTCAAGTTCTTCCTGCTTATTCTTCATACTTCTTGCATTAGTGTACAGACATCTAAGATACTGATTTGATTCCCCCGTGCCCAGTTCTCTCTTGTCTCTTCTTTACTCCTACTATAACAGCCCATGATCCCCCAAAATTCCAAACCTTCTCCCAGGTCTCCATGTTCTTGACTTATCTGTGGGCTTTGGTCACCTGCCCCCTTCAAACTTAATTTAAAGCCTTCCTCACTAGGTTAGCCAGTCTGTATCCAAATATGCTTTTCTCTTTCCTTAATAGGTGGACCCTATCTCTGCTTAGCAGTCCTTCTTCCTGGAACAGCAGACCATGATCAAGCAAGGCGAAGTCCTCCTGGTGACACCATCTTCACAGCCAGGCATTCACCTCCAGGATGCACCTGTCTCTGCCTGGGCACCTACCCTTGACCGGAAGGATTGAAGAGAACACCACCTGCGCTCCCAACTCTTTCACCCATACTCCCAGAGCCATGTAGTCACTTCTGATCTGCTGAAGGTCATTCTTCATGGTTTCACTAGTGCTCATGTGGATGAGCAGCATGGGGTGGTAGTCAGAGCACTGGATGATCCTTGACAATCCCTCCATAACATCTCGGATACGGGCCCCTGGCAGGCAGCAAACCTCTCATGCCATACCTGGGCGACATATGGGTGTCTCCATCCCCTTCAGAAGAAAGTCACCAACCACTGCTACCCCACGTTTCCCCCTGGGAGTGGTGGCTGTGATCCTCCCAGCCTAGGAGGCACATGGCTTCTCCTCCTCCTCTTTTGGGGGTGATTCCTCATCGCTCATTGGCAAGGCAGCATATCAGTCTGGCAGGGCCTTGAAGTGGCCTGCAAAAGTAGGAAAGACCCCAGGCAGGAAGGCCTGGGAGTAGAAAGAGAAACTTTTGTTTTGTATGGACTCTTGTTAGATTTTAATTTGGAGCTGGAATTTTATTTGGAGTTTATTTTTATGTTAATAAACCTCAGACCCCAAAGAAGGGTATTTTTGACCACAGAAAGCCCATCTGGAGTTTATCTGAGGAACCAAGTGGAGAGACTTGTATGGCTCCCCTGAGACCATGAGGGGGCCATTCACTGAGAGAGAAAATTCTGTATCTATAGTGAGAAGTTATGTAAGCAAAACATAGTTACATGAATGGGAGTTTGGCAGAAAAACCAAGGTTAAGACCTCTAATCCTAGAAAAAGGATCAGTGGACTCTTCATATTTACAGATTCATAGATGACATAGGAAGAAGGGACCATTATGATCATCTCAGGCTTGTCTATATGGTGCTGAAAAAGCACACTAGAGAGGCAGGATTTGCAAAGCACTCTAACTGCCCTGCGTAAACACTGTTGGCACACTCTGAAAAGTACTAATTTGCATTAATGTAGTCCCACTTATTAATTTGAACTAGATACCTGTCAGAGCACACCAGTAAGGTCTACATGGAGCAGTTTGCATGTGGTACATTAGAACACTTTACAAATCTCACCCCTCTAGTGTGCTTTGCTGGTGCCATGTAGACAAGCCGTTAGTGTAATCTCCTGTATGACACAGGCCATAGAACCTCACCCAGTTAATTCCTGAATCAAGCCATGACTTCTATTTGAGCAATAGCATCTCTTTGAGAAGGATATTCAATCTTAATTTAAAGATTTCTAGTGATGGAGAATGAGAATCCATCATGTTCTGAGATAAATTGTTCCAATTGTTAACGACCATTATTAAAAATAAGCATCTTATAATAATCAGTTTCAACAGAACAATTATTGTTACTTTGATTATAATTTATATAGTACCACAGGTACAGAGGGCAGAGGTCAAGACCTCAGTATTATGATTCCTCTGAAATGGGGATTGTTGAGGCCATTTTCTAAATGAAGATATGCAGTATTTGCTGTATATTTTTACAGTGTCTAAAGTTTCCAGTTCACATTTCAGAGCTTTTTTTCAGATCCAAAAACAACATGTATGGGAGGAGGGTTGCTCTCCCCAGAAACCTCCAAGGGAAAACAGAAGATAAATCAGTAGGAATCAGACCAACATCTTTAAAAATAGTGAGCTTGCAAAGCCAATAGATCTAAACAAGTTGGAATGTCTTTCATGTTAGCATCTTCTTTGTATGGGTCCCTCAAGCCATGTGTCTATATACAGAGGGTGGAAGCTTTGCCACTGATTTAAATGGGCCAAGGATTTCATCCCGAGTGAAGTTTTTGTATAGTGTGTTGAAGAATGTTTACTGTACAGGACAAAAGTAGAGAACTGTAGAGGGTAATGAACTAATTTTGGTATAATAGATCTCACAGGTCCTGACTCAAGCATTTACAGAGGTTTTTATTTGCTATAATATTACTCATACTTGTTATTTCTATTTTCCTTTCAATTCCATGCACAGTCATACAAAACATTTTCTCAAATGGAGAAAAAAGTGTTTTGTAAAAATACTTCAGAATACAGGTTTTACAAAAAACTCTGTTGTTTCAACATTGTATATATTCTTTTTCTTTCTTTTTATAATGAAGTGGGTTCATAATCCAATTGCAAATGCAAGCTTTTTGCTACATTGCATATAGTAAAAGATGAAGTATTTGTAGTCTAGAGATAGTCACTAGCACTACTTTTATGAATAACAGAATCATAGAATACCAGCGTTGGAAGGGACCTCAGGAGGTCATCTAGTCCACCCCCCCTACTCAAAGCAGGACCAATCCTGGTGGCTTCTAGGATAAAATCCAAGAAAAAAAAATATAAAAAAAACCATGAAAAGTATTAAGGACCAGGGACCAGATTCAGGAAGTTACTCAAGCACTTGCCTAACTTTAAGCACAAGTAACGCCATTGATTTCAATGGGACTATTGACATATTTAAAACAGTACTGCCAATCCCTACCACTGAAAAAATCATGAGTCATCCCCCCCGTCAGCATGAGATTGTCTTAAGAGTCATGAGAATTTAATAAGAAAAAATGTGGATTCCTTTTTAGTTGCCTTCTGCTTTTTAAGCCCATAGGATTCAATGTTTTCCTACTTTTCTCCACAGCCCCAACAGCTAGAAATTAATTCTTTTACAAAAACAGATGCTGAGATTCTCATCTGACTCCAGGAGTTGGGGCTTTAAGAAAAACATCTCACATTATGAGACTCAGCAACACTGCTAAAGTTAGGCATATATTTCCTGAATAAGGGCCTAGGCCTATGAGTTTTGAAAGACATTAATTATTATTACTTTATATTATAGTGCTGCCTAAAGTCTTCAGGTCCCAAGTGCTGGGCAAACACATAGTGACAGACAATATCTGCCCTGAAGAGCTTACAATTAAAAAACCAAAACTGACAAAGGAGATAGAGGCATAGAGAAGTGAAGTCACTTATCTAAGGACACATAGCAGGTCAGTGACAGAGCCAGGATTAGAGCATAGTTCTTCTTTCCATTAGTCCACTGCCCTGGACACCACACCACCTCCTCTGCTAAAACTCACTGTTTAATTACTCTACAGTCAGAGACAATGAAAATTCCTGTTCAGTCTAATGGAGTAACAGCTGTGTCAGTATTTCTACTCAATGCTTCCCAGGAAGCATGAATAGCTCAGTGGTTTGAGCATTGGCCTGCTATCCAAGCTTGTAAGTTCAATCCTTGAGGGGGCCACTTAGGGATCTAGGGCAAAAATTGGTCCTGCTGGTAAAGACAGGGGGCTGGACTCAATGACCTTTCAAGATCACTTCTAGTTCTAGGAGATTGGTATATCTCCTAGTTTCTTTTTTTAAAAAAAGCCCCCTCTCAGGAGTTTAAAGTGTAGCTATACAAAGTTTGCTGCAAGGCTGAAGCTTGACATATGAGAAGAATGAAACTTACTCTCAACCAGGAAAAAATTGTGTTTTAAAGGATTTGAAATAAATGAGTGTGGCTGAAGGGGTGTGATCAAATACAAGTTTTAGAGAGTTGTTGGCACTGCTCAAACTCAAAAATCTCTGTGGCTGTTTTAGCCCAAAATGATGCATACCATTCATTTCCCCTAACATTCAGTTATGCTCCGGATAATCCCCAGGCATAATGGCCAGAGTTAAGGAAAGGAGAAAGTGTGCTGACTTTAGCTTTGAATTTCCTCGCTTTGAGAAGATTGCATCAACCTTAATGTTACTTCAAATTGTTTCTAGTGTGGAGTTAATATATAAATGTTCCATATGCAAATTGATCTGCCCCTAGACTGGCTGACATGTTGCTAAAACTTTGAAGTGGCTTTGCATGTATTTGTAAAAGAGGTTTCTATGAAGAGATAGTGCTTTGTTTTCAAAGTGGGAGCCTCTCCCCGATTTCTTCTGGATTTAATCCCATGGGGGCACCTGGAGAGAGGTTTCACTGAGGTCACAGAATGGAGGGCTACATTTGAGACAAATCTCAAAGCCTTAATCTGATTTCACTGACACCAGGGTAACTCCACTAACTGGAGTTGGATAGTAATTGAATCCATTATTTACAAATCACAGATTCATTACATATTGGTGCCTGAGCAGTGCTGTTATCTGAAGTACATAAAGTCATTATGCTGCATATGTTGCAGAGTTTACTCAAGTGCTACCAGCTGTGCCAAGAACCTGAGCTTGGCACACTGGCGTGCAGCTGCAGCTTTTCTGAGATCTGCCCACAAGCTCTCTGATAATTTACTGTTGGTCAGTCTGAGAAGATAAACCACTAATGCCTTTCCACCCACTCTAATTCTCCTGGAAGATAAGCACCACACATGAGGAGTTAATATCTCTTCAAGGCCCCAGACTAAAATCCCCCAAATATCCAGAAAATGGTTCTGTGTTTAGGAGAAGTTAATGAAAGAAGTACTGTACTCTGTTAGGTCCCAGTACTGCTTTGGGGTCTGCTAGCATAGAGGCCCCTGACAGCAGATCCAGATGCAGGATCAAGACCTCAGTCTTTAAAGCATTAATGTATGGAAACATGAAGAGATGATTCTGAGGTGAAATGGTGAGTTATACACCACTCCACAGCATAAAGGTGCTCCAATGCAGCACTGTGAAGGCTAAATTCTCCTCACCCTACTCCCATAATTAGTGCCACTGATGTCAAGGGCCCTATTTTAGCAGAATTTGACTTTGGGTCTATAGGTCTGGTTCACCAAAACACTTGAGTGTACACTTAGCTTTAAGGATATGCTTATCCTATTCCTGCTCAGCAAAGCACTTATCCATGCTCTTAACAGAAAGCATAAGGCTACGTCATATTGAAATCAACAGAACTTAGGCAAGTGGTTAAAGTTAAGCATGTGCTCAAGTGCTCTGCAGAATCAGAACATTTATCAGGAATAACAGAGGTGAACAAAACAGAAATGCAGAATAAGTCAGTGTAAATCAAAAAAGTGAAAATATATTTTCTAGCATCCAACAAGGTATTCACCTAGTTTCAGTGACTTTTGGGACATATACAGATCACACCAACATCTTGTTTAGGTTATTGGTGGAACAAGAAAGTAATGTTTACCTTAAGTAATGTTCCAATAACATATTACCTTGGGAGCTTTTAAAGGTTATTAATTCACAATTCATTCCTATTTCTGAGTTCAGCTCTCAAAAACATCTACATTGGAGCTCGTTGGTGAGCCTGACAATCACAGATACAAGTCTTGTAATTGCAAGAGCACTTTCTACTCAGTGCCACTGGCAGCATGATAAAAACACTGATAAGCACATATACCATAGGTGATCCTGGAAAGTTCATTATTTTGCAAGTTTCCATAGGTTTCAAAACCAAACTGGTGCAAAGGCATAAATACTCTTGGTGGATATGAAAAACTGAACTATGTTAAACTGAATAAATTATGGTTATTAACAAGACATCACTATTGAACCAGTGCTCCTGCACAAAGACTTCTGGGCCACTGGAAATATGGCCAAAGATCACAGTTGGAGGAATTAGGGCAATATACCAAAGTCCATCCTCATAGCAGTAATGGTGCACCGAAACAGCCAAATCCTTGGATTGTTCAATAAATAAAACAATAAGACACATGCAGAGAGCAACAAACAACATTAAAGTGGAATCCAATGAGCCTCAAGGGTGCCACAGACGTGTTCCACCATCTGTCGAGAAGGAATGGATTCCAGAATCATAGTATCTGGAAGGAGAAGGCCTCCCAGCCTCTCATGATTACACAATGGAACGGGGGTGGAGGCAGCTTGCATTTCAGTATTGTTATATTAATTGCTGTGTGTGCACCCACGGTCCCTCCAATAGACTAGTTTTTGGCACTAATATGACAATTACAGAAGATAACCAACTATCTGGTAATTCACAATCTGGCTCACTCTGGGAGCGCTAATAAGAAAAAAGTTGCTCTGAGCTGTGATTTTTCATAGCCTACTCAACATCTCAGTTTTAAACACCCAGGGCAGATGCTGCAGCTCAGAACCAGCAACAAGAGGGGCAAACTACATACCACAGCAATACTGAGGAGAAGCACAAGAATAGCCAGATTTTTAATATCTCAGCAAAGGGGTTCCCAAGTGTAATACAGCTAAAGAACCTCCATAAAGGGTTAGTCTCTTTGTCTCTCTTTCTATTCTGCTTTTACCTTAAATTCTCCTGGGAAGAGTTAGCTGCAGTGCATATTCAGGGACAGATCCTACCTTGTCACTGTCCACTGTGTTCTGTGAGGTCCTGGATGCAATGGAAATGGTATCCGGCTGACTGCTCCCATCTCCTTGGCTGTCTGCATCATCCACTCCATCTCTGCAAGGAGATAATGAGAAAACAACCCTGTTTACTTAAAGCACCAGCCTTGGGAAGTGTAAAAATTCATAGGTGGATTTGAGAACTGCAATTCAGCACATAAGGGCAGGATTTGTGCTAAGATTACCCCACTGATGGAGCTTGTAT
Organism: Chelonoidis abingdonii; assembly: GCF_003597395.2. Taxonomy (NCBI): domain Eukaryota; kingdom Metazoa; phylum Chordata; order Testudines; family Testudinidae; genus Chelonoidis; species Chelonoidis abingdonii. The sequence continues at coordinate 68,935,024 of NC_133778.1, forward strand.
TATTACACACTATGTAATTTAAAATGATGTCACCTCTGCTGTAGGGTTAGAATTCTGCATATAATTACCATGTTTATTGCTGGAATAGGAATGGCCTTTGTGTCCATATTTACAGCAAAGAAGGCCCTTGCTCCTCGAAATAGTTCCCTAATGAGGGTGGTAAGGTAGATACTCTACTCGAGTTAGATTTCTCACTTAACTAAAACCAGCCATCCAAATTATAGCATGGCTGTTTGCGACACTGAAGTGAAGGGGCATTTCTGCAGTCTCACTGTAATCCACATTTTGGGGGGTTTAAAACTAGTATAATAATGACAGGATTGTAAACTAAAACAATAAATTTTATATATACATAGATATATATCTATATATAGCTATAGCTAGCAGGACTGGATAGCGTAGTGGTTAAGAGCGCTGCCCTTGATACGAGAGACCGGGGTTCAAATCCTGGTTAGTACCCAACTTTCCAGTAGGGGTCCTTGGGCAAAAGACCCCCTAATGCTTTACCTGCCTACCTCAAATATGAGAGTGACATGAACTAGAAGAGTCATGCCGGCTTGGACATCGCCTGGATTAACAAGGTCTGCACCAGATGTTGAGGAACCAGGACAATCTGATGATAAGTGGGCTACTGGAACAAACCATTCATGGATGAGACAAGAGAACCTGGAATTGATGGAATGCTACTACAACAGTAGACCTAATGAGAGGGGATATATGAAATGTATGAGGGGACTGTGGATGGACAAAAGACCTACATCCACACTTACTGAGAGACAGCTAGTTACCCAAAGCTTCAACATAGTGAAGAAGAAGCTGCTCTCACAGCTTGAGATAGACCAACTTCACATTACATCCCAACTCAAGAAGACCTGGAAGAACAAGTGGATGTGCAGCCCACACCTGAAGCTGAAACTTCACTGCCACCCCCCCATTGAAGAGCACAGCAGCTGATAAGGCATAAGATCAGGGAGAAACTAGCTACAGTCAATCCTCGAGACTGATTACAAAGGCTCAGTGGAGAAGTACCATCAGATAGTATGTTAGAAATGCCAATAGAGCCCTCATCACAATCCCTACTACCACCATAACTCAAACTGAACTGGTATACGCTACAGCCTCTGTAATCCTGGAGATGCTTGGCTACACGATCAAGAAGAACAACAGTATGTACCCACCCTGGAAAATGAGGTTGGAGGATAAGATCAAGGCGACTTGGAGAGAAGTTATGTCCGGGAACTACAGAGGGTGTAGAGATTAAGGATAAGACTTGGCTACTGAAAAAATACAAGGACCTGACTCCAGCTGCTGGAGACTGCTAAACAAAAGGCTCACAGCACTAGCTTACCAGGCTAAGGAATACAGTGAGAAGCGAGGCCAAAAAGTAAATGCCTGTTCTCCAAAGAACCATCCAAGGTGTACTCCCAACTGCAGTGCACCAGCAGCAGAAACTGAAACATATGGGAGAAAGAGAAGACTCATAGCACCAGTGCAAAGTGGCTGCAGGACCTGAGAACGAGAGAGCAATCTCCAGAACAGTCACCATCACAGTAGAAGAGACTCCAGCAGCGGGTAAGAAAGAAGAGCTGACCAGACATAATCCACACCTACTGGCTAAAGAAACTAACAGCAGTGCATGAACACCTAGCAGCACAGATGAACCAGCTGCTAGCAGCAGGCTCCCACCAAACTGGCTAACACAAGGAAGGACATTGCTGATCATGAAAGACCCCTGCAAGGGGACAGAACCGGCCAATAACCTGCCTCCCACACCATGGAAAGTCCTATCAGGCATCATAGCTGCAAGCACAGGACACATGAGCACAGCTCAGAAGGGCATTGGGAACAACACCAGTTGCTCATAGAAAGAGCAGTCACTCAAGGTCTAGACAGACCAATCTGAGCACAGCCTGGATTACTACAGGAAAGCCTATGACTCAATGCCACACACGTGGATCTGTGAATGTCTGGCACTATAACAAAGTCAACAGGACCACTAAGGACCTTCCTCAAGAACTCAATGGACTATGGAAGACAACACTAGAAGTCACTCAAGGCAGCTTGCACAAGTGGCCATCAAGTGTGGCATATACCAAGGTGATGCACTGTCTCGCCTGCTGTTCTGCATAGGCTTAAACCCCCTCAGCCAGATAATCACAAGGACTGGATTGGGTACAGGTTCAGGAGTGGAACTACAATCCGCCACCTCCTCTACATGGATGACATCAAGCTGTATGCTAAGAATGAACGAGACATCGACTCGCTAATCCACCTGACGCGGATCTACAGTGGAGATATCGGGATGTCATTCGGACTGGAGAAGTGTGGCGGATGGTAGTGAAGAGAGGAAGGTAGTCAAGACTGATGGGGTGGAACTACAAGCGGGCCACATAGCAGACATACAGACCAGCTACAAGTACCTTGGCGTCCACAGTCAACATGGAAACCATGATGAGGAGGCAAGGAAGACAGCAACATCCAAGTATCACCAAAGGATAAGACAGGTCCTGAAAAGCCAGCTCAGTGGGAGAACAAGATCCACGCCATCAACGGATACGCCCTGCCAGTCATCAGATACCTTGCGGTATAGTGAGCTGGCCAAAGGAGGACATGGAGGCTGCCGATGTGAAAACCCGGAAGCTCCTCACAATGCACGAGGTTTCCACCCCAAGTCAACACCCAGAGACTGTATACCAACCGGAAAGAAGGCGGACAGGGCTTGGTGAGCGTCAAAGCCACTGTCCTGGATGAAACCGGAACATCCAGGAGTACATCAGTAAAATGGCCCCAAAGATGAGCTGCTGAGAGAATGCCTGAGGCAGCAGAGACATGGGAGGAAAGACCAAAGCAGAAGAAGTGCCATGGCAAGACAAGACCCTTCATGGGATGTACCATCGACAGATAGCTGAGGTGGCTGACATTGGGAAATCCTACCAGTGGCTGGAAAGGGCTGGACTAAAAGACAGCACTGAGGCACTGATCATAGCAGCACAGGAACAGGCACTGAGCACCAGATCCATTGAAGCAGGGGTCTACCACACTAGAGAGGACCCAAGGTGCAGACTGTGCAGAGAGGCCTCAGAGACAGTCCAACACATAGTGGCAGGATGTAGATGCAGGCAGGAACAGCATACACTGAACGGCACAACAAGTGGCTGGCATTGTGTACAGGAACATCTGCACAGCGTATGGGCTAGACCCTCCAAGACCAGATGGGAGATTCCACAGAAGGTTGTGGAGAATAGCAGGGCATAAGATTCTGTGGGACTTCCAGATCAGACGACAGGCAGGTACTGGCCAATCAACCAGACGTCGTGGTATAAGACAAGGACCAGAAAGACAGCAGTGGTGATAGATAAGCAGTGCAAGTGACGGCAACATCAGGAAGAAGGAATATGAGAAGCTGGAGAAGTACCAGGGCCTGAAAGAGGAACTAGAGAGGATGGTGAAAGTGAAGGCCAAAGTGGTCCAGTGGTGTAGGAGCACTCGGGCTGTGACTCCTAAGCTGGGTGAGTGGCTCAACAGATGTCCCAGGAACAACATCAGAGTTCTCTGCCAGAAAGTGCAGTGCTAGGAACAGCTAAGATACTGCGCAGAACCCTCAAACTCCCAGGCCTCTGGTAGAGGACCCGAGGTTGAGGAAGACACATACCAGCCATAGGGGTGAGAGGGGATTTTTATATATTATAGTATATATATAACCACATCAGTCTGCTGGCCTAGGGTATTTTCTTCCCTCCTGAAATTCTTTTCTTTTGAACCTCTCTCTCCCTCTTTTTAAGAATTTCTTTACTGAAATTAGTATACGGAATACAAGCAGCCAGTTACGTCTGGCAGGACTTTGATGTTGCAAACAAAGATCTCACTCTTTCATTGGGATCGATGAGAGCAAACTCATCCATAAGCCAATGAAAAACCATGAGGGCAAGGATGCTCTACTGTTTAGGGTGGTAGTCTGTGGTTCAATTTCCTGCTCTGCCACAGATTTCCTGTGAAACCATAGGCAAGTCACTTGGGTCCAGATTTTTAAAGGTATTTGGGTGTTGTTCCATTCAGCATTGCAGAAGTGACTTAGACACTGAGAAGCTTAAGTCTCACTGACTTTCAATGACTCTTACACTCCTAAGTGTCTAATTCACTTATGAAAATGAGGCTTAGGCTCCTAAATCAGTTAGATGTTGCAACACTAAGTGGCACAACACCTAAGCATCTTTAAAAATCTGGGTCTTAGTGTCTCTATGCCTGAGTTCTCCATCTGTAAAATGGGGATCAAAGCATTGGCCTACTTCTCAGGGGTGTTATGAAAATAAATACATTAAAGATTGAGAGATGCTCAAACGGGGGCCCTGTAAGTACTTCAGATAGACAGACTGACTGTGCATGGGCTCATGAGGTCTGTTCTAATGGATCCCAATGCAAGATTGGAGCCTTAGTTAATGCAGTGAAGAGAATAATCCATTTTATATCATTTTTTCTAACCAAGTACTCCACATTTTTATCCACAAAAGTCCTGTTATTATTGCTTATTATTTGTCATTGACGGTAACACTGAAATTCTGAAGTCCATTCATATACTGTCAGGACCACTTATTTTTATTGTCACATCATACATAAAATCAAACAAGAAAAAAAATATGCAGACACTTGTTTGTTAGGAAAAAACAGACTCCTCTTCAGGTGAGGTCAGCAAGAGAAATATCCTTGGATTCAATGGATAATTTTCATTCTGGTCCAGCAGTTAATTCATTATATGTTATACATCTCTCTAGTAGTTTGGCAGGGTTGAATATTTTTAATTTGAAAATGTCTGATTGGTTTCCACAGAAAAGGTTTTCATTACATTTTTTCCTCCATTTCATGGTCGAAAAAAGCAAAGTTTGTCTGTGAAAACTGTGGTTGGTTATAATAAAAATTCTAAATTAATCCTGTAAAAAGCTAACTGACACTTTCCTGGTATGATAGAGCAAAGCTCTACTGATTTCATGGTTTTACACAATGTGAGGATTTGACTCATGATTTTTTGTTTAGGACAGCTTGACCAATCATATTTTTTTTTCTCAAAACAGTTGAAGCTATTTTTAGAATTTCTATTCAATGAACTAATCCGAACCTGCAATGCTGAAGAAAACAGCTGCAACAGAGAATCAAATTCCAAACAGGAGGGTTGTTTAAGGAATCACTGAGGTTACCTTTTACTGTTATTTCTCTGCTTTGCTGGTGTCTTGGGGAGCTGGATTGGCTCCTTCAAAGCTCCTTTCAAATGGATAATCCTCTCCTGAATGACTTCCCGGATATTTTTGATCCATTCCTGTTTTGTTTCAATACTGGATGCCTGAAGTTCCAAAAGGCAAAATGATAGGCACATTATAAGATTCTTGCATGTCTCCTATGTAGAAGAGTTATGCTCTGTTTATGTTAACACGATTGACTGTTTCATTGTTGGTTCACCACTCCATTGTCACAGCAGCTGGAATACCTGGTAAACCCAGCAGAACTGGAAGCGTATTTTTGCCATACCTACCTAGTAAGTTCAACAAGCAACATGAGAGCAGTTAATCTCTGGATGTATATTTAATACAAGAAATACAAAATGCTCTATGGTGAGGAAACAGGTTATCAGTGCACAGCTGGTATTTCTCAGACAAAATATCTAGTGTGAGTTCTTTTTTTAAGAATTCAATCAGCGAAATGATTGTCAGCTCTGTGGGTCTAAAGAAAAGCACTATTGTCAATGAATCCAGGGCAATCAACTGAAGCAATTATAGTCCCCAATATAAATACAAATCCAAACTCAGAATCACCCTGAGTTAGATTCTACAGAGGCTCAACACACAGACTGTAATAGGAAGAGGACTGCAGTGGGCTGACCAGTTGCATAATTGACCCCCTTGAGCCAGGTTATATATTAGAACCAAATTCTGCCCCAAGGTGCAGGCAGAATTGACCATGACTCCAATGCGAACTACATGGATGCTTCCAGGGAAAATAAATCTGACCTTTCACTTAGCACTCCCTGTCCCCAGTTGGGAATTTAATGTTTTGCAGGCAAAGAAAACAAGCTCAAAAGACTCACTTTCAGCACTGTTTTGTTGTCTGATGATGGTGTCCGTCCAGACCACAAGGCAAACTTACAGGGATCTCCCTCAACGTGCTCTGTCACTCCCAGTTCTGAGGTCTAGTGAGAAGGAGAGATGATTGGAGACCACACATTATGAATGGAGCCTCCTGGTTTCAAGAAGTTTTACACTGGAGTGGGAGCTCAGCTCCTCTTTTATGTTGTACACTGATAAAATGAACTGAAAACAAAGCCATAAGCAAGGGATGGCAAGTGAGAGGTGTTTGATCACTTCAGATGAACCCCACTGCCACTGCTCCAACCACCATGCACACTGTCATCTTTAATCTTTCCAGAAACTCTCTGAGCTTTGCTCTTCAGAGCCCCAATGAAGTCTGAGCATGGGGTTCCAGAATGCATAAGTATTCCAAACTCAATGCAGAGACAAATAAGCCTTCCCTTCCATCTCTACCTACAAAACACTCAACCCCACAATATCTCATTCTGGTAGACCTACCAGTAGTTTGTTCTTGTAAACATATTTAGTGTGTCCTGAAGAATCTTTGATCTCTTTGCTAAAAACCAAAGAGATTTCAAAGAGAAACAAGTGTCTCTCGCGGCCTTTCCGAATGAGAGACTTGGGATCCCACACTTGAAAGGAATCCTGAAGGATGAGCTCCCCCTGAACATCCAGGTTTTCATCAAAGCCTAAATGAAACACAACAGAATATTTTATCCAGTTTTGTTCCTGGAACCAATATCCCCAATGATCAACAAAGCAGGGTTTTCACTGTTCAGAGGATTACAGTGTTAGGAAAGAATAGGAACATAGAGTCACATGCTTTATTATGCAACTAATTCTTGAATGGATATTAATGGAAAGGCACTGTCACAGTCAGAACATTATTCACATTATTCTCTGTTGCTTTGGATTTAATCATTTCTGTGGTACCTAGTATGTCATATATATTGGGTGAAATGTACCTATATTGTTGTTCTATATGTATCTTTAGTGCTTTCCGTTGCATTTGTGTGTGATATTATTGATTAGGCAAGGGGAAACATGGTAAAGATTTTAATGGTGACAACTCTATATAGGGCAGCAATATATCGACCACTGGGCATCTTAATTACTTGTAAATTACATAATAAAGACTTTAATGATGAATATTGTACCATGTGGCAATTCAGAGCATTTTAGCTTAGCTTATCATAATATGGTCATTGTAACCAAAGGTAGGCAAACCTCAGTGGGCCTTTCTGATCTCACACTAATGTAGTTCGACAGTAATTCCACTGGAGACAATGGAGTTATATTAGTGTAAAACTGGCATGACATCAATAATGGACTCTATCAGTTTAGAGTTTAGGTTCAATTCATAAAATAAACCTTCCAGATGCTTGTGCAAGCCTTAGACAAACTTAGCACAGTTCCTGATTCTCACAGGAACTGATTCTCTTGTAATAATTGGGCGTTTTCCAGGTGTGACAAGCATTTCTGAGACATCTCATGAGGAGCAGGGAAGCATCTGAGAGCAATGGGCAGTTAGCAATCACAGGCCTGCCACTGCAAATTCTAGGCAACAAGACACCCCAGGATTAATTCCTGCATAGCTTTCCCCCTCATGATTTTGAGAATCTGCTACCTTCCAGCATGCTGACGTGCATGGCATCGTTGGCTTTCTTGGGGACACTGAGCATCACTTCCAGGCCATCTTTGAGTTCTCCTTTGCCTTCTTCACAACAGGTTAAGAGTTCCTAAGAAGAAATGCAGGCCACCTATAATTAACTGCTTTAGAGGCAGAATAATATACACTCACTTAAATTCAGGTTACATTTCCTAGCTTAAAGCCTTGTCTCCATGCAACATTGCAAAGGTGAGCTTTAAAATGGATTAAGTTTAATTGCATCAAAGGCTGTGTGGACACTCATATATGACAAACCTGAATTAAGTTGACTGAGAACTAGTTTAAGGTTCAACAAAATAGATCACCCTGACACCAAAATAAGAGTGTCTACAGAGGAGTTTGCACTGATTGAACTAAGCCAGTTTAATTGAAGCAGTTTAACTAAATGGATGCATATGTCATCTGTAGAGAGGGCCTAAAAGAGGCTTAAATTGTCTCTATTTCTAGTGAGATTTTCCCCGCTTATATTTTGTTTAGAATCATAGCAATGTAGGGCTGGAAAGGACCCCAAATATCATTTAGTTCAGCCTCCTGAGCTGAAACAGGACCATCCATCTAACCCAGTGGTTCCCAAAGTTGTTCCACCGCCTGTGCAGAGAAAACCCCTGGCGGGCCGGGCCGGTTTGTGTACCTGCCATGTCCGCAGGTTTGGCCGATCATGGCTCCCAGTGGCTGCGGTTCGCCGTTCCAGGCCAATGGGAACTGCTGGAAGTGGCGTGGGCCGAGGCACGTAGTGAAAAACCTCCAGTGACAGGAATCCACAGTCTTCCTTGGTAATCTATTCCAATACTTAACTATCCTTATAGTTAGAAAGTTTTTTCTAATATCTAGCCTAAAATTTCCTTGCTGCAGATGATGCCCATTACTTCTTGTCCTACCTTCAGTGGACATAGAGAACAATTCATCACTGTGCTCTTTATAACAACCCTTAATATATTTGAAGACTGTTATTGGGGTCCTCCATCAGTTTTCTCTTCTCTAAACTAAGTATGTCCATTTTTAACCTTTCCTCACAGGTCAGGTTTTCTAAAGCTTTTATCATTTTTGTAACTATTTTCTGGACCGTTTCCAATTTGTCTAGATCTTTCCTAACATGTGGCAATCAGAACTGGACACACTACTCCAGCTGAGGCTGCACCTGTGCCAGAGTGGGATAATTACCTTGCATGTCTTACATAAGACTCTCCTATTGTTTATTAGTTTTTAAGTGGATACTGTCTGATCAATTTGCAAAAATTTGCAGAATCCAAGATCAATAGAAAATGTTCCCATTGTTAATTTTAAAATTAATCTAATGAGTCTTTTATTTGTATGTAAGTATTCCTGTGTTGTACCTATCAACATTTGAAAGAAAAAATTAAGCTCATATCCAGCGTCCAAGAAGAGGCAGTGTTGGCTAGGGGTCCCTATCCAAATCCAGGAAAACACCCAGATGTTTGCTATTGTTAGAAACAGCTGAACTGTCATTAAACCATCTGACCAAATTGTTCCAGAAAGCAAACTTACTGTATAAGAAAACACTTCTATCTCCCTTGGATTTTCCCCTTCTTTCCTTTTTCTCTTCTTAGAGCTAGACTGGATGTTCAGAACTCAGTTCCTGTGGAGAATCAGTCTCACTATGTCTACTTTTCCTCTTCATGCATCTTTTCTTCTGTCATTTGTACTGTACCACATGACTCCCTCTCAGAAGTTCTTCATCCTTTGCATTTTTCTCTCCAAAACACACTTTCTCCAAGAAGTTTCTCTTTCCCAATTCAGTCTTTCTCCCCTACCTACTTTTACAATTAAATATTTCATTTTTCCTCTCCCCTTTCTATCACTATTATTCCCCACCATTAAATCTCTCCTTATTTCTGCACCCACCTATGACTGATCCAACTGCCATCAAAGTCAACAGGAATTTTCCCACTGATTTCAGTAACAGTTAGATTAGTCTCCCTCTTCTTGCCCCCTTGGGTCCTCTTGGGATGGAGATCACTCTCAAATGCAAGTTGATGGTACAAATGTTTCAGAAAGTGAGCTGGTGACAGAGTTAATTTGTAGGTATCACCATCCACACTGAAAGTGAATTGAGAGCTCTGCCCTGCAGCGTAGGAAGCCTAAATACTGCAGCACTGCATAGTGTATAATACCCAGTAAATGAAAGTGACTATAAACACATGAACAACTGTGTTTATTGTCACTCATTTCCACTTACTGAGACGGATGAAATGCAAACAGTAAATAAACAGCATTAATGGTGAAAAGTAAATTGGAGCTTTGCAATTTTTACCAGTTTAATTGCTTATGTTATTAACATACAGGAAAAGATTTTCTTTAATATATGATACTTAAACTCATAGTGTGCATTTATAAAAACTTGGTAATTTCAATGCATTGGTAGAAGAACCTCTTGGGCAGAAATACAGTTGAAAAATTGGCTTGAATTTGCTAGAGGTATTATCATATTCATGTATGATTTCCATGCTATTTTACAAGACACGTGTTCTCGGTGTGCCAACTTCTCCACTGCCTTCATTCATTGTGCAGTCATTTACACCTGTACAAAAGGTGTGTAAGCCACTAGCAGATCAGCATGGCAGCATTTCACACGATATCTTCGGACCTTATTTGGCCCACATTACCATAGCACCTGTGTGCCTCACAGTCTCTAACATATCTGTTTTCACAACACCTCTGTAAGGTAGGAAGTGCTATTATCCCCATTTTACAGACAAGGAACTGAGACTAAGTAACCGATTTTTAAAGGTGTTTATGATGCCTAACTCCCATTGTCCAAGGTTACACAAGAAGACTGTCGCAGCAATGACTTGAACTTAGGTCTCGCTAACGACTGGTTCATTCCTCCTCTTCTTACTGAGTCAGATTTTCATTTACAGCTCTTTTCCTGGCCCAACTTATTTCCACCTCAGCATCAGATCAGCTGCACTGGTCATTGTGTTGGCAAGTAAGGGGTGAGCCAAGGCTCCTTTCACCCCTGGGCCCCTCTCTCCATTCCCTGCCACCTATGTGGAAGGGGGGCCCAGCTGCAGCAGCTGCTCAACCCCTCAGTAAGGGCCTGACCATGCAGTTAGCTTCCAAAAGGGATTAAGAGGGGTCGTTACACTCACTAACTCCCCTGCACAGGCTTACAGCGAGGCTTCTAATTGAACCTAATCTGACCAGTGCTAGACCCCCATATCTTGTGGCTCCAGGCTACTGTGCCTGCCAGTCAAGTTACTAACTCTCTCTGTGACTCTTTATTCCCCATCTGAACAATGTGGCTCATCAGACTAGATCGTTACTGTACCTTTAGTAAAAGCTGGTATTTGGTGATCCTCTGGACAGGCTTGATTAAATAGGAGGAGATAGAGTTGGCCAGGCCGTGCCTTTGTTGAATTTCCTACAGGAGGCGAAAACAAGATGCTGTTAAATGCAGACATAAAAAAGCTTTTACCCAACACCAGATGGAACCACCCATAACTAATTTTAGCCGTGGAGTTCTTACTTTAACTAGTTATTAGTTCACATACAAAGAATAATGTGGTTTCATAAAGGACAGCAATATACCACAGGGTTATTTAGTGTTCTCTTCTGGTCTGTAAATAGGGAGAGCTCTGTGCAATCACTCTAGCTCGGATTCTGTTGAGTAAACAACAAAGGTTTTGCCTTAGGATGTATTTATTGTCATGTAAACTGTTTTTCCTTAGTCGTGAAGGTTTAAATCAGACCCTTAACATTAAATCCTGCATTAATGTCATGTCTGGGGTGGACCTTTATCATAATTCTTCACATTCTGGAGCGTTTACTCACTTAATAACCTCCAGGATGTCCTGGGCCAGATTCTGTGCTTCAGCATAACAGGGGAAGGGGAGGGGCCATCACAGATCCAGTTATAGCTCCTTTGTTCTTCTCTTGGCCCGTAGCCATGGGTCAGGTGAGATCCAGCCAGGACACTGCACTAACTTGCTCCACTTGATAATAGCCCCAAGAAGCATTCTGCCAGCTGAGGATATAGCTAAAGAACAATATACTCAGACCCCTCCTCTTCCCCACCAACGGTATTTGCCCATCTCGCAACACAACCTGTATACCGGCTGGCACATGATTCTTTTCCTGGAACCAGTTCAGGATGTTTCTTTTTGTACTGTCTGTGTAACTAAGTTTTTCATCCTTCTTGTGTCCCAGCTCTTGGTGCAGTAGGACACTCCAGAATGCATTGCCTATGTGCTGCTGGTGAATGTTCACTAGGCACACTAGTCCCTGCTGATGCACTATGGGATAGCTGCCAGAGACGGTGAAATCTGCACACCTGCCCAGCCCTTCTACACTGAATAAGGCCAGAGTGAACTGGAGGGGTCCTAAAAGTCCCAGTTCCTACCGAGAGAGGATTTCCCCAGCAAGGCATGGAGGCAGATAGCTGCATGGCAGCCTCTAGATGACTCCTTCACACAGCCTGGCATAGGAGACACACACGGCATTGGGGTGAAGGCAGGAAAGGCATATGGGGCACGGGATCACAAACATGGCACTGTAGAGATTCTAGGCAGTGCTGCCACCCAGGGTTGACTAAGACAGTTATGCTTGGGGTTGTGGAGAAGCCCAGGACTGGGTTTAAAGTCTCCTCCCCTCTTCCTCTGGGCTGCACGTTCTGTGCTGGATCTCTAATAGGTGAAGAACAGAATCTCACCCAGTGACTGATGCACTGATACAAAACACATAGAAAGCAGGCAAAGTGTGGTTGTGCAAATATAGTTATGAGGGCAGCAAAATTGCTGGGTGGACACAAGCTGAATGGTGGTAGGTATCCAAGTCTCTAACTTGTCAGTTAGGAGTTTTAGCCAGGACAGGGCCTTAGAACACACAAAACTGCCATCCACACAAGGACAAGAGTGTGGAGCTGCATCCTGAGCAGTTACTGCTATGTAATACTGCCCACGGGACATAAAAGATTTCAGATACATCTGTGAAGTGGGATCTTTTGTAAAACACTTGGATGCTGAAAAGCACTAGACGAACTTGCACTACTATATCTCTTGAAGAATGAACTAAGGCGATACAGGGATTCTGCCTGTTTCCTGAGAAAAACTTGCCTCCAGTTCACTGGAGAAATTGTTCAAGAACACTCCATCCATGCGGAAATATGAATCCCTATAACACTGCCAAGGTCACTGAACCTTACCATGTTGTGCTGTGTGCATGCTGGTCATGCAAGTCAAAGGTGCCTGGGGGCAGCTCTATACTAACACACTGAGCTTTTTCTAAGATCGAAAGAAAAAGATTTCAAGTCAGGGGAGCAATATGGCCAGTGTTTGAACCAGATCCTCCCTGTTTTGTACTTTCTTTGTGTCCTCTTGGACACCCAGCCTGTCTATGCTCTGGCCAAATTTTCCTAGATATGCTCCAACACTCCCAGAAGGAGAACTTGCTCATGATAGTTTAAATAAGAAAGCAATACTAAGTTCTATTATTGTTCAATTTGCATCAGATTCAGAGAAACAGTCCACAAGGCAGACAGAAGAGAGAAACAGGGATCAAATGTTTGTTATCTATGTCCCAGATCCTCAGCTGGTGTGAATTTGCATAACTCCAATGACTTCAAAGCCATGCTGATTTACACTAGCTGGGGATCTGGCCTGTAGGACTAGCCACAATTATATCTGGTGATTGTGGAGAATATATTTCATTAAATAAGTGTCAGAAAAAATTAATGAGTCCATTAGACATTAGTGATCTCTGAAGCTACTGGATGAAGAAAATATACACAGTTTTAATGCAGTTGTATACAGAGTTAGATATTACAGAAGAACAGATATAAGTGTAGGAGTTTGGTGAATCAAGTAAGTTGTGGCTGTTAGAATTCACTGCTATTTTCAAAAGAATAGGGTGTTGGTTCCAGTGTCCCAACCAAATTCCACTTTGCGTAACCATATTCTAACTCCCTAAATTCTTCCTGTAGTTTCAGAGACCTCATCTGGAATACTGTGTTCAGTTCTGGTCTCACATGTTTAAGAAGGATGAATTCAAACTGGAAGAGGTTCAGAGAAGGGCTACTAGAATGATCCGAGGAATGG
>NC_133778.1:68949335-69016935 GCF_003597395.2 Chelonoidis abingdonii
TTAGCTGATCACCATATTTGGGGTCGAGAAGGAATTTTCCTCCAGGGCAGATTGGCAGAAGCCCTGGGGGGTTTTCACCTTCCTCTGCAGCATGGGGCACGGGTTACTTGCTGGAAGATTCTCCACACCTTGAAGTTTTTAAATCATGATTTGAAGACTTCAATTGCTCAGACACAGGTTTGATACAGGAGTGGGTGGGTGAGATTCTGTGGCCTGCATTGTCAGACTAGATGATCATAATGGTCCCTTCTGAACTTAAAGTCTATGATTCTATGATATGGCAGTCTCCCTTGCTGCCTGTCCTATGCTGATGATTAGCAATGTCATGTGCATTTAGGGAAAGATCTTTGAAATGGAAAGATTCCCATTGATTTGAATGGGTGTTCAATGAGGTCCTCTACTAGATAGCGACTTTCCTCTCATTGGTGGCTGCATTTCTGTGGCGGATGGAGTGACTCCAGTGTTTGCAAACTTTGTGCAGTGCTTTGGGAATCCTCAGAGAAACTATGGAAGATTATTATTACAGGGAGTATCTCTTTAGCAAGATGTGCTGGATATTGTCCAAATCTCATTAAGAAGAATTGGAACAATGAATTTAATTTCCTTCATATTACACTGAGGGCCTGATTCTCCACTGTCCTGCAATTTGTGCAGTCATTTACACCATTGCGAATAAACACTAACCACATCAGAATGGGAAAAATTTACAGCCCACTTTGCACTGGTGTAAATGATTTCACAAGGTATGGGACTACGGAGACCTTTTACCCTTCAGAGAGTCTGGTATGTCCTTTTTCTCCCTTTGCATTCCGAGTTGTTTTTCAGCATAGTAGAATCCCTACCTGGGCCGCATAAAAACAGAACTTGCAACTGCAAAACATCAATATGCTGAACATTTAACTGGCAGTATTAAGCACTATCAAAAGGTCTCCAGTCAGCATATGAAGCTGTGATGGCAAAGCTTAGCAGAGCAAATACTTTTTAATCTGTATGAACACACTGATAAACATGCAAATCTGCTGAAATGATCCATGTCCCAGGGAAGTCATTTCTAAACTATTAAACAGGCTTAAGTGCCACCTGCTGGTAAAACTATTTAACTGTCAAATATACTTTTAGGAAGAGGAGCTGGCTAATTTACAAAGAGCACTATGTGGTCCAGAGCAAATTATTTTTAAAAAGAGAATATTATGCTCTTCATTTTTCCGGTTCACTTAAGAGCTCTAAATGCTGAGTTTAACTGAAACAATTTAATCAATGGCCTATAACGAGTTCACATGAGTTGATTCATACAGTTATTACCATGGTACCAGCTGCATGAGTAGGAACCCTGCTGACTGATTATATTTGTAACTGACGATGTTTAGTGTCTAGGAAAGGAGATGTATTTAAAATTTTAAGGACAACCCACAGTGGTCCCTCAAAGACTGGAGTAACAGAGTGTTAATATGGATGAGAGATGGACCAGACTCCAGAGGTTCAGTGAACACATTTAGTTCCAATAAAGAATCCAAAAGCATGCATGTTTTATCTGAGCCACCTCTGTCTTCAAAGCTGGGGCTGGATTCTGCAAACACGGATTACCGGGCTTACTGCTTTACTACTGGACACAGTCCAGTTGAAGTCAACTTGGTCACTTACTGTCCTGTTGAGGCAAGTGTTTAGTAAGTGTTTGCAGGATTGGCTTCTTATCTTGGAAATGCTGTGAGAAGAGCTCCCCTTATTGGATTTTGGCATTTCAAAGTATAACTATAATGAACTCAGATTATCTTGTTTGATTTTGTCACTGGAACTAGGAGACCAGAGGCAATCTGAACCATCCAGAACCTTAAAGTGATCTGATTTTAAAACCAGATGAAGGTTCACATAAGGATTGGTCAACCCTACTAGGACCAACTTTCCCCAGTGATGAAGACTGCACATCACACAATGCACATATACATCATCCAGCAGGCAACCAGTATGTGACAGAGTGTGTGCTCTGATGGAGAATGTCAAGAGCTGCTTACATCAAAGAAAGTCCCTGCATGTTCCAAGATGAGCTGGCTGGAATCAGGCTTGTTTTTGCAGTAGGTGACATATATCTGAAATTTATCTGCCTGTAAAAACAAACATCAAGGGAAAAGCAAGATAAGCTACTGCTCTGCTCCCACAATTACCCATTAAGACTGAGCAGAACAAATACACACAGTAAACCAGTTTCTCTTACTATAATGAGAGTATTGCAGGTTAAATAGAACAATTAAAGGCAAACTGTGTTCTTCCAGTTGAGGAATATGAGGTGCACCAAATATTAAACGTGCATGCTTTTCTTTAACAAATCTATAGGTAACAGCAGAGACAAGGCTCGGGCAAATGTTTTCAGCTTTATTCTGGGGTACTGAGTAAGTGTTAGACTCTGCACAGACCAATCCCCTACAGAAGATGGGCCATTTAACAACAGCTTGTTGGTAAAACATGAACAACGTCTGAAAATATTTACTCCTGCCTTGAAGCAATTGTTACAGAGTTAAGGGCTAGATTTTGTCACAAGGACACAGTCCACCACTGTGGTGCCACAGAAACATCTCAGGGAAGGAATTATGGCTTAGGGGTTTGTTACACAAACATCTACTCTGGATACCTGAGTGCTGAATGGGGCTACAGTGCCCTCCCTACTTCCCCTTTGCTCCCAGGAGAGGTTGTAATTTATTGGTGGCCTATATCACTTGTCACCCAAGCTGGCTCAGCTGTTTTGGCCAACGAGTGCAAGCAAGCTGGGATAGCGAGGGCAGGGGAGGGAGTCAAGGCTCTAGTTTCCTCTGCTGCAGGGAAGGAGCAGACAGGGAGACAGCGTAGAGCTGTGTCCCCTTTACTTTTCTGTGCAGATGTGCACTCCAAGTCACAATGTAGCTCTAAGTGTCCTCTACACATCACTAGGAAAGTATCATTTGCACAAATCTTTAGCTTGCTTCTGTTTAGGTTTGAGGAGGTAATAAATGGTGAAGCAGGAAGCCTCATTACCCAGGTGACAAAGCAGTGACCCACGTCTTCAGGCAGTTGTTCATATTTCTCTAGTTCTTTCAGGAAAATGCTGAAAATGTGAGAGATAGCTAGAGTTAGTTACTCTGTGCAGCTGAATATCTGCACCATGCCATGATTACTCTTAAAAGTATCTTCATTACAAAGTTAATCAAATGTGTTTTATGGTCAACCATTGAAAAAGTGTGTTACTGCCAATGGATCCTTTTTTCTTTGTACACAACTACTCCCTCTGAAACATTTGCTCCTTGGCTCAACAACAGATAAAATGATGATAATCCTTAGCACTGGGATAGCATTGTAGAGGCTATGAAGTGCTGTGCAGGCATGAACTAATTCATCTTCACAGCAACCTTGTGAGGGAGATAATACTTAGAGTGAGGCAGGAAACAGTTTTCCCATCTGTGAAAATTTCAAAAACGTTCCCACTGCACATCAGGACACAACGGGGAGAGAGAGAGAGACCCAAAAAAACCCAATAGTCCTTTTCCAGTCCTTGCTCTAATTCAGGCAAAGCAGGGTCTTGAATCTGGGTCTCACAAGTCAAAAATGAGTACTCTCACCACTGGACTATTTTGGAGCATTTCTCACTTTCTCAGAAGCCTGAGAAATCTTCCCAAAGAAAGTTTTGTCCAAACGATTGCCCATGAAAAGTTTCAACTTCAATGACTTGGCATTTTCTGTCAAAAACACATTTGTTGAAAAATTTCCAACCACCTCTAGTATCATTATCCCTATTTTACATATAGGAAAATAAGGCAGGGAAGTTAAGTGATTTACCCAACTCTACACAGTGTGTCAGTAGCAGGGCAAGGATAGAAGCTCAGAAGTTTATGGCTTCTGATCCTGAATTCAGTCCATTACACCACAATTCCTCTATAGTATTTTAGGCTAAATTAGGCCATGATAACAATTTAGAAAACTGAGGGTGAGTCTCAAGTTATCAGCCAGGACCTTGGGACTAAACTCACGCCCTAGGTCAGCAATGCAAGGGATGTTCATCCTCTGCTGAAAGATGGAAAATTTCACGTCACTCAAGTTACTCCCCTGGCTTTGGAGAACCCCACCATGTTCAATGCTTGGCTGCAGTGAGGGTCACTGAACAGAATGAACAGGAGGGTGTGAAAACAGTTGTATGTGCCGTGCACTATTGTGGTCTATAATAGCAAATCCTATAGGATCCCCTGGATACAAACATCAATCGCTGCAAAACAAACATAACAGGTGGAAGGGACACCACAATGGGAGAAAGGAGAATTGGGGTGAAGGCCAGACAACCTCGTTGCTCAAGTAAGTAGCAAATGGGGTGGAGGGAGATCTCCAGTAAGAAGTTTGGGCATTTTAAGTGGTCTAGTAGTTTATATATCCACAAGGTATGGAACACTTTTCATGTAATACAAATAGTTTGAATCTACCATTCTGGTTCATTTTAAAGCTGACTGCACAATCTGTGAGTGATATGGTCTCTGTTGGTCCATATCTATTTATGTACTGGTTTAAGATGTCACAAGTTCCACTTTATCTGACTGAAGCGCAGACAATTCCTTAGGACTGCAAAGTGTTGTTTTGATGTGTTTGCTTCTAAGATTGCCTCACTTTTTGACGTATAATTTGAAGACTCTTTATTTGAATTGGAATTATGGGATTCAGTGTCCTTTGGGTGTTGTGTATATAACTTCTATTGCATGCACATATACCTTTAGAGAAGAACAAGTCTGAATGCAAATCTCATTAACATAAAGGGTATAGTCCCAACCTGATGTAGGGGAAGCTACAGGTTAGCTGTAAGTATAGGTGGCTGTAGGACTTGCTATTTCTTAGGGCATGTTTTCACTAGCAATGTTAAAGCGCTGCCACAGCTATAAAAAAACCACCTCCATGAATGGAGTAGCTCCCAGCTCTGGGAGTGCGGCTTCCAGCGCTGGTACGCTGTCTACACCGCCACTTTACAGCGCTGAAACTTGCAGCACTCAGGGGTGTGTTTTTTCACACCCCCCGAGTGAGAAAATTGCAGCGCTGTAAAGTGGCAGTGTAGACAAGGCCCTAATCTTCCATTGACCATTCCTTCTGTTTCCAGACTCTTCCAAGAGGTGATATGTTTGACAGGCAACATTCCAGACTTCTATTTAAATGGTTGACTTTACTGACTTCATCTCAGTACACTAAACTGACTGGATTTATAGATCAAGCAGTCTGTTGTTCCCATCCAACTTGGCTAGATCAGGTCCTTGAATCATACAGGGTTTGATTCTGTGCCCATGACATCAATGGAAAGTACCCATTGACTTCACTGATTTAGGATCAGCCTGTTGATGCTCTGTTTGACCCATGTAATATGAGAAGATCTTTATCAGGCTGGATAAATTCGGAATGAGTGATTAAATCTGGCAGACCTTCAGTAGGTTTCAGATGGGCTAAGAGTACAAGAGAGTCTCAGACTTTTAACAATAAAGTAATCTAATTATTCTGAGGTGATGACAGTGATTGTTTTGCTTCCCAAAACCAGCTGGATAGAGATTCTATTTCTCTAATTTTGATTAACGTCATTTGGTAACAAAGGTCTCATTGATTTACATCAATCATTTCATAATCTGAGATCTGCGTTGCATGGCTAGTATGGAACCAGGGATCTGGGCTTTTAACTTCTAAATAGGAAAAATGTTATGATGATACAGTTTATATGCTCTGCAACTAGGCCCCATTTTTCCCATCTCTAAAATTTGAGGGAATACTACTACATTACTCCTTGGTGCCTGGTTTTTCCCAAGATGGGGATAATGATGTGAAGCTTAATTCATTAATATTTGTAGAGTGCTCAGAGATACTTCGATGGAAAAAGCTTATAAGATTGCAAAGCATTATTATTATATTATTATAGAAAGAGCTGTTTTATCTGGCACTTCACCGACCAAAAATCTCTATAAACCAGCGCTACTGATCTTCATTGAAATGCCGGTTTGTAGTCCAGTTGGCGTGAGGCCGGCAGGGAGTTGAGGCGTGGGAGGGGGTGTGGAGCGTGGACTCTGGGAGGGAGTTTGGGTTTGGGAGGGGATGCAGGGTGCCGGATCCAGGAGGCACTCACCTCAGGTGGCTCCCCACAAGCGGTGACCTGTCCTGGCTGCTCCTAGGTGGAGGCACAGCAGGCGGCTCTGCATGCTGCCGCTGACCTGCCCCCACCCCGAACTCTAGCAATGCAGCTCCCATTGGCTGGGAACTGTGGCCAATGGGAGCTGTGGGGGCAGCGCCTGCAGGTGGAGGCAGTGTGCAGAGCCACCTCCTGCACCTCCGCCTAGGAGCAGCCAGGACATGTCACCGGTTGCAGGGAGCCGCCAGAGGTGAGGGCCCCCCAGATCCTGCATCCTGCACCCGCTCCCATGCCCCAACCTGCTGCCCTGCACCGCCTCCCACACCCAAACTCCCTCCCAGAGCCTGCGCCCTGCACTCCCGCCTAGACACAACCCTCTCCCTCTTAGTTAACTGGCATTTTTCACTTACCAGCCCCCTACTGCCCCATCATGCTGGATAAAACAACTTTTATTGTATTACTAGTCTGCCTTGCATGTCTTTAATCAGCTATAAGCAAAGTTTGAATAAAGTTTTAATTATTTTTACAAAGAAGTAAACAAGGAAACAGTCAGTATTCTCCAGGTTTGGATCAATAACTGCATGCCTTTCTACAAATACTACTGTACCAGTTCTCAGCACACATTATATATATGTACAGAATAATTTGGGGATTTTTGTTTTGGTTTGTTTTGTAATCAGTGAACCTTCTTGGACACATTAGGAAAACCTACTTGTTATGGAAGTCATAAATCTCCTGAATGTTGCCAAAGATGATATGTTCTTTATTAAGAATCCCAGGGGGTATCTCCTCCACTCCACTTGTCATTTCCCAAAGGTAGGTCTGAAAGACACAAGAAATTCTTAGCACCAAGAAGTGCAAAGCAAAAGAACAGAGCTTCCTGTTTTCTTGCCAAAGGCACAAACTGATAAGAGAAATGTGCACTTGGAGATTAAACACATAATCTGAAAAGAAATAAAATGGAAATGCTCCAATGACATGAAAAATGTCTCAAGAAATGTAAAGTGCAGACACTGAGAAGAATGTCTGAGAGGGAAGTGAAATCATGTCGACAAAACCAGATCTCACTGTCTCTCTGAATGCTCACTGCTCATGCCCAAATAGAACTACAGACAGAAAACAGCTCAAAGGTAAGATGAGTTCACAATTTCAAAAGCAAAGCGTTTATCATTCTATGTATAAAGCCACATTCTAGATGTAGGAACTTGAATGCTAACCTCCTGTAAGGTTTACCTTGTTTACTATCCTCAGTATCACAGAGCTACTCAGAGGAAACCCTTAAATAGAGTGTGGCAAACTATTTACAACAAAGTATTTACCAGTGTGATGCAGACCCTTTTTCTGTTCACAAATTATCCAGGCACAGATTTCAATTTTTAATGAAATGTTATACATAAATCATTTAAGGAATGTTTTAAACAAACACATTTCAGTCTCTGGATTCATTCATGAAGTATCTGCTATTCCTAATTACCTAGTTATGCCATGTGATTGGCCACCGTAGACTCATAGACTTGGCAGGGGTGGGCAAACTTTTTGGGCCAAGGGCAGGGGAAATTGTATGCAGGGCCGGAGCAGGGTGTTGTGGTGCGGGAGGGAGTGTAGGGAATGGGAGGGGGTGCGGTCAGGGCCGGCTCCAGGGTTTTTGCTGCCCCAAGTGGCAGAAAAAAAAAAGCTGCGATCGCAATTGGTGGCCACTCCACCGCACCATTTTCTTCTTTGGCAGCACTTCGGTGGCAAGTCCTTCCCTCCGAGAGGGACCAAGGGACCCGCCGCTGAATTGCTGCCGAAAAGCCCGACATACCGCCCCTTCCCTTTGGCTGCCCCAAGCATCTGCTTGCTGAGCTGGTGTCTAGAGCCGGCCCTGGGTGCGGTGTGCAAGAAGGGGTCAGGGCAAGGGACTGGGGCAGAGGAGGGGTGCGGAGTGCAGGAGAAGGCTCATGGAAGGGGGTTGGGTGCACAGGGGTGCCGGGTGTAGCATGGAGCTCAGGACAGGGGGTTGGGGTGCAGGAGGGGTGCAGGGTGTACGAGGGGGCTCAGGGCAGGGAGCTGGGGTGCAGGAGGGGTGCAAGGTGCAGGCAGGGGGCTTAGGGCAGGGTGTTGGGGGGTATATAGCAGTATTCTATAGTATTAGACCTTTTTTTATGGAACGGGCCCCCGAAATTGCTTTGCCCCAGGCCCCCTGAATCCTCTGGGTGGCCCTGCCCCGCGCCGCTCTAGGAAATGCTGCGGCCCCTGAGGGAGGGGAGGCTGAGGGCTCCGTGTGCGCTGCCCTTGCCGCCTCCAGGTACCTGCCCCGAAGCTCTCATTGGCAGCAGTTACCTGTTTCTGGCCAAAGGGAGCTGTGGGGGGCAGTGCCTGGAGGCATGGGCAATGCATGGAGCCCTCTGCCCCCCCCACCCAAGGGCTGCAAGGACGTGGTGCCAGTCACTTCTGAGAGCGGCCTGGGGGCCACGGCAGGCAATCCCGCAGGCTGGATCCAAAGCCCTGAGGGGCCGGATCCAGCCCGCTGGCCATAGTTTGCCCATCCCTGCTTTAAAGTCAGAAGGGACCATCATGATCATCTAGTGAGTCTGACCTCCTGCACATTGCAGGCCACAGAAGTTGACGTGCCCACTCCCATAATAGACCCATAACCTTGGGCTGAGCTACTGAAGTCCTCAAATTGTGATTTAAAGACTTCAAGTTACAGAGAATCCGCCATTTACACTAGTTTAAATCTGCAAGTGACCAGAGCCCCAAAGTCACACGTAAGTGTTTCTACTCTTTGAATGGATGAATGAAGCTTTTAGAAATAGAGGAGCGCTCAGACTGTCACTTGGGGTGCAAATGTTTACACATAGGCATATTCATAAGAGTATTTGCAACACTTTCTCTTTTTGGCAATGTAAAAAAAATATCTCATTCTACTTCCACAACTTCCATCCATTGGTACTGACTCTGTGGGTGCTCTAGGGCTGGATCACCCATAGAAAAAAACATAGTGGGTGCTCAGCACCCACTGGCAGCCCCCTGGATCAGATTCTATCCCTCCCTCTCAGCGCCTCCCACCTGCTGGTGGGCCCTGCCGATCAGCTCCTCCCTCACTCTCCCAGCGCCTCCCACCCACCGGTGATCAGCTGTTCAGTGGTGTGCAGGAGGTGCTGGAGGAGTGGGGGAGGACTGCGGTCAGGAAGAGCAGGGGAGGGGATGGAATGAGGCCAGCCATGGAGGGGTATTGGGGGAAGGGGTGGAGTGGGGACGGGGCCTGGGGTGGAGTGGGGGTGGGAAGAGGCGAGGTGGAGGCTTGGGGAAAGGGGTGGAATAGGGATGAGGCCTGTGGCTGAATGAGGGTCGAGCCTCCCCCAGGAACTGAGGAAGTTGGTGCCTATGCTCCCACCAGTGGAACCTGATTGTCTGCACTCTCCAGCTCTGCTTCTTTATCTTCCCCCCCTGCAGAAGCTGAATTGAAGGTAACCTCCCACCTGCCTTAGCACTCTCTCACAGCTTCCTTCCAGGTGCCAGTCAGTATCTGACACGCAAGCTTTACTGTACAGCCTAGAACAGCACAAATATATGCGAGGATGCGGTATCATTACTTAGAATACTATGATCTTACAGAGCAAAGAACTTACCTCTAAACATTCATGTAAGTCTCTGACATAAGCTTTTTCAGTCTGAAGCAGTTCAGCCATAATGAATCTGGAAGGAGGAAAGTCCTTCAGTCATCTTGTACATAATACATATTTATGGCATTACTAAAGAGAAAAAGTCTCTTGTATATTTGTCATCAATCAGTGTACTTCCACTCTAATTTTCACCTAACTGGTATTACCTAGGCTCTATGGGAATACAAATAATAATGATAATCATACCTTCCAAATGTATGAATAAAATACCACTTATTTCTATTCATTTGGGACCAATCTTACATATAGTATATGAGCTAAGAGGTGAAAACATTATTTAATAGTTCCACATTTTAAAAGGCAGCCTTCCGGAATAAAATCCAATTACAATGTGTTTCTTCAATCCTTTGGTGTGTCTTATGTATGGTCCTGAAAATCCTTAGTCATGTGACTCCCACCAATTGTACTGGAGTTTTGCATACGTAAGGACTTTGAAATTGGCCCACACCACCTACATTTGTAGAAGTATTCACTATTTATGGGCAACTTTGTGTCACCCTTACTCATGTTGAGTAGTACCGCGATTAGTAGTACTCGTGTCAGGTTGGCACCGTCTAGCCCTTTAGTTGGCTCAGTTATTAGGTGCCCAACTTGAAGCAAGATGATGTTGATTTTCTGAGGTTCTGAGCAACCACTGCTCCAGCTGAAGTCAGTCAGAGTTTGGGATGCTCAACACCTCTGAAAAAAGTAGGCCCTAGGTTTCTCAAGTTGTGCACCCAAAATTTTGAAAATGTGGGCCTATATTTTGTAAAACCACAAATATACCATTCCCTCAAACCCAAACAACTTCTTAAACAGTCCCTCCATCACACTTAATAATTGATAACTGATTAAACTCAGAACCTTAAAACAGATGAATTAAGCCAAAATGTGTGCTCTGAAATTACAGCTTTTCCCTATTTTAGCCTGGCCTATAAGACTTTTAGTTCTGAGAGTTTTAAACCTATCTCAGCCTAAGAATTTTAAACACTATGAGTAAAATCCTGGCCCCACTGAAGTCAATGTCACAACCCCCCTTGATTTCAATGGGATCAGGATTTCACCCCCATCTGATCATAAAAGGTTAATTGGGAAACAGTGTTTGATTGCACATACACATATTATTTTAACTTTCTCTTCTCCCTTTTATCCTCACAGAAAGACCCTAGTGATAATGAGTCTCTCAATTATTATAACCAGCATGTACTAATCTACTTCTCTGATTCACTCCTTAACCTCTCTGGAAATAATTAATCACAAAGAAATTCAAACTAAATCTTTTGAAATCACTCCAACCTACAGTCACAATTTCTATTCAAGCTCATATAGACATATCTCCACGGCCCCATAACTGGCTGGAATTATGGAGTTGTTAATATTGGTTGTGACCATGGGAAAGGGTCATTTCATGTGCGGTGTTATTGCAGTGTGTGTTTTGGCACATACTCTTTCTTTCTGGCTGATTTCCTTTTTTCTTCATTAACCTCGTGATTTGCATCTCGCAGCTTCACCTCCCGGTCTGAAAGACTCGCTGGAATGATGTCCAGCTCCAGGTCCTTGTTATCCTATAAACAGTAACAAGACAGATTTTAAATTGAGTCTAATCCCAGTGCATGCAATAGCCAGCACATTCACAAGACTAAGTAGATAAAAAGGAATAATAATAGGACAAAACTGCCAAAGATAAAATGAAGCAAATTCAGAGTAAACAGAAGAATTAAGGAGACAAAGCGAGAGAGACATCAACAGCACCCTTTATTTATGCTTCACCTAGAGAGAATATTTTAAAAATTGAATGACTACATATTAATAAAGTCTTTACCATTATGTCTATCTAGGAACAAAAGTGGAGACAAAGAACTTAGGCCATGGCTACACTTGCAGATGTAGAGCACTTTGAGTTAAACCAGCCTTCGCAGAGTGCAGTAGGGAAAGCGTTGCAATCTGTCGACACTGACAGCTGTAAGCACACTGGCATGGCCACATTTGTGGCACTTTCAGTGGCATTGGGAGTGGTGCATTATGGGCAGCTATCCCAGCATGCAAGTAGCTGCAATGTGCTTTTCAAATGCAGGGGAGGTGGAGTGTGACAGGGAGTATGTTGTGTGTATATGGGGGGAGAGAGTGGGTTTTGGGGGGCTGAGAGCATGTCAGCATGGTGTCTTGTAAGTTCAGACAGCATTCCACATTAATGGTTGCTTTGTCTCGGAGCAGATCAGCATGCCGGATGTTAGAAATGGAGCTTTGGAAGGGCATATCTGCATTCCTGCAGTGATTCTGAAAGAGTGGCCACTTGCCTTACGGGGATTATGGGACATTTTCAGAGCTCAATCAGAGTACAGTAATGCAACACTCCATTCACACTAACGTCTGGGTGTTGTAGCCAAGGTGCATCAAACGTTATTCCACTCACCAAGGTGGAGTACCAGGAGTGCTTTAGCTGTGGAGTCAGAGCATTCTATGTGCCTTGCCAGTGTGGATGGATAGTGAGCTAGGATGTGCAGGGCTGCTTTAATGCACTGTAACTTGCAAGTGTAGCCAAGCCCTAAATCTGCTTACCTTACTCCTAAGGGGCTAAATTAGTTCAGTAGTACTTTACTCCACAAATAGTGCAATAATTGGAAGTGAAGTATATTCAGTGTAAAGATATTTCATCTCTAGCCTAAGATTAGATCAATTTGTTTTAAAGGGACCATTCACCTGAGTTAGGAGAACAGAATCTGATCCCCAATCTAAGTCAAAAAATATTTATCCTACAACGTGTTCAGAAAGAAAGGCCTCTTACTACTTCAATACCTGCTTTCAATTATCTTCTGTCCCTGGCATTCCAATCTAGACAATGATTAGCAAGTGTGGGTAAAACAGAGGCCTTAAATGTGCCTTTAAATTATGGGTTTGCTGGTGATGACTGTGTGTCCTTTGCTTCTTTATGATGTAAAATGAATGCCTGAAAGGTTTTTCAAGGTTTTTACCTCCACCACAAAATGCCAGAAATGTGACATTTTTGTTTCCTGTGTTTTACTGGACGTCTCTCTAGGAGAACCCAGAGAGGTGATGGGGAACTCTCAGACCTTAGCTGTAAGGGCTGGAATGTGGAAATCAAGACCAGGGGCTCAGAACAGGAGTTGTGATTTATGATAAAATTAATTTGGATTGTTTTACTTGATTGATCTATTACCCACTCCTTCCCAGTATCCATATAATCTCCCTGTATTATGGGCGCAAGCATTTGCGTAGAAGGCTCTTCCTTCCTCCTTCTCATCTATGACTGTTAGCCTATTGACCACCGATGAGTAGCTTTTTCTCTGTAGGTAGAGCTGTTTCTGGATTGGTCGGTATAATATCAGAGAAGGACATTGACTTACAGTACCTCTGTATTGATTCCAAGGGCTTTTTCCAATGAGTAGCGGTATTTCCCCATCCTCAGAGAGAAGTCCCGATAGCGTTTGTCAACAGTGGTGACCCATTTCCTAATTTCAGCAGCATGTATATGTCCTTTTTCTATAAAGCTGTCAGCCAGCTGTATGAGAAGCTTCACTTTCTCCTTGGTTTGCTGCCCAAAACATGGTCCGTGGTTATGACACGTTTATTATTATTTCCTTTGATTTTAAGTCACACAGCAGCCAGATGCGGTTCACAATCTTACACATACTAAAATAAAGACTATTTCATAATACGTACAGTCCAGAAGCTTTAAACTCCCATCTGTCCCGCAGCAAGGCAATGCCATTTTTACAAGGAAGACTCAGTGTTAATCAATGGACTTTACCTTGCAGAGTGGGATATCCCCTGCATGAAATATGGAAAGTTAAAGCTCCACAACTGTACTCACAAATGCATAAGGGAAAAATATGATGAAAGGTTGATAGACCTTTTCTTTCTTAACCTTTTACTTCTTGTTTTGATGCCATAAACCCCAGCGAAATATCAAATCATTGTTTGTAATGGCTGTGATTTTGGACAGTGGATAACATTTCAAGTTTCCCATCATAATGTATACACAGTCATTCTGAATCCATATTTAGGTGACTCTTTTAAAGATTTTGTCATTAGTACTTCAAAACATCAGCTGGGGAGGTGGACTTGAGTCATTGATTTCTGCTTTAGATTTGAATCTGAATGAAATTTCTGGCATATTTCTGTCATTAGATGTTGATGGATGTTTGGCTGTGTGTGTGTGTTTCCTATGTGTGCTGCCCCAGCCCTGCACAGACAGCTGGCACGGCTGACCTTGAGCAAACCACCCAATGACCATAAGATCCTTTAAGGGATGAAGGCACCCAGCCAGGTTTATTGACGACAAAGCACGGTACTAGTATCCCACAGACTCTACTGGACCACTAATACATGTATGCCCGTAACAATGGACACAGCTCAGTCAGTGGCGGGACTTTCCACTGCTCCCTAGGCTTGCCAAAGATACTCCCTCTGAGACACATCTTTATATCCCGATACAAACAAGTTAGTACTTCCCCTTTGACATAGTTAGTTACCATCTCCTGACGTCGCTAGTTATCACCCACCATTTTGTATATGTTGGTTCAATTAAAATATTTCTATTATGTACTGTCATCCTGCCCTTATCTTTTAGGAGGGTTCAGCATGTTCCTGTTATCCTTGGGGAATATTTTTGTACCATCCTTGATATCGGGACGTGTTTGCATAAGCACTACGTGAATAGCACTTGTTAGGAATGTGTATTTCTTCAATATTAGCCCTATTCTTGCCAAATTCTGTGAGTAGGTCCTGCCTCATGCCAGGCCTCTAATACAAGGGCTTATGTCTCCTACTAGTTTGAATATGGTTTGATCAATTATAGAGGTCGCAGAGTCCTACCCAAGTAGTGGATCCAGATGTAAAACAATGCTCTAGTTCTAATCAGATTAAAAACTAAAAAGGGCCTGAGATATAAAATTCATACCCAGACTTCCAACTTCTTCAAATTCTAATCTAGTCAGGGTCTTATACTGCACCAATCACCATGGGATCTGGTGTTTACGGATGTTTGAGATCTGGGGTTTTGGCTCAGTCCATTATAGACAAATGGAACAATAATTACATTTAGAGCTGGATTTTAAGTCTGGATTCCAAATTCGCCCCAGAAATTGAAGGTGTGTGTCTGTGTGGAAAACTGCTTATAAAAGCAAACATCTAAAGTATACAAATCAAATTGAGTTCCATCTATGACTCAAACATTAATCTTAAAAAACAGAGTGAGAGTCAATCACATCTCCAAAGTACATCTGCCTTCTGTCCTGAAGAATACTGAATGGCCTGCTTTTCAAAGGTGAAGAGCACCTGCAGCTCCCTCTGAAATCAAAAGAGCTTCAGATGCTTGGCACC
Organism: Chelonoidis abingdonii; assembly: GCF_003597395.2. Taxonomy (NCBI): domain Eukaryota; kingdom Metazoa; phylum Chordata; order Testudines; family Testudinidae; genus Chelonoidis; species Chelonoidis abingdonii. The sequence continues at coordinate 68,964,432 of NC_133778.1, forward strand.
TCGGAAAATCTAGCCATGAATGTACAAATGTATGTTTCACTCCACAAAACTTTCAGGAGATTTCAAACTTAAAGGCAGTTCTAGAAGTTTCACTAGCAAAATACATAATCAGAGAGTCTGTGGCCACCTCAGTAGCACTAGAAAATTAACTGAGGCAGGAGCAGCTGTGAAGATAACAAATTGTTTCATTAAATTCAATTTCACCCTGTGAGAAGGGCATGTAATTCACAAAACTATCAGTGCCTTTGTTCTTGCATCTTCACCTTGGACAAGAAAATATTGTGGTTGGAAAATGGCTCATTGACATCTTCTTATGAAAGTGACAATAGTCTGGGAGAGGTATACATTTTCCAGTTGCTTAACGCACTGAAAACTTCTCAGAGCTGTTGCTTTAAAAGAACTCTGCCTTATACCCACTTCTCTCTTTTGTCATTAATCTCCATTTTCACAAACAACATATTCACAAACTTTTATAAGAAAAAGTAGGGAAGGAGGATGAACATGAAGTCTGTGATAGAAGCCCACACAAACATAGACATTCACACGAAGAATTAAGGAATATCAATTTCTATACACAGTGGATTAAGGCTGCATAACACTGAGACTGGTCCCCTGCTGCAGTCAGGTTTAGCAATTTAGATTGTTATCTGTGACTGTTAATATCCTTGTGGATTCAGTGTATTTTCTGTTTCTAAATTAACCCTGGTTTGGATTAGTTTGCCTGAAGCAGTTCCAACTCCATCATCAATCTATGACAACCCCAGATTACAGAGAAATGCTCCATAGAAATTAATAGATTCTTGCTAATGAAGCTCAAGATACAACAGAACTAATCCCGGGAATTTACAAACCCATTCATTATAAGTACTTCAGTGGGATCAGTGGAGCACTTCTAATGAATAGGATGGCCATAAGTAGTCAGTCCAAAGAGAATCAATTAAACAAATTGCAATAGTAATTACAGAAGGAACATCCATCGAGGCCAAGGTGACCTCAGCTATGTTAGGCTAAATTAACTATTCAATTATTTTTTACAAAGTTGTTTGTGGCAGGAGTTTCACTATGTCTAAGTTAGAAAGTTAATACCTGTGAATTATTCCTTATACAAATCAGCTCGCCCTGCTTAAGAGCAGAGCAAAACTACCCATCTCTAAAACAGACAACATAAAAATCCCCTTTTTGTGCTCATGACTGGTTAAAAATGGTGTGTCACAGTTCTCAAAAGAAAAAGTTCCCTCCTGGGCCAAGAATGTCAACTGCAGATTCCAGAACCCGGAGAATATTTATTGCACAGTTCTAAGCCCCTGAAAAAGGGAGTGTGAAATAGGAACCATAACCAGAGGCTCACGAAAGGCAGATGCCATAATTAGAATGTTGTTACTGTTTACCTTGGCGGGTACTCTGAATTCCCCATATTCTTTCAGGAGTTCCTGCGTTTCTTCTGCTGATTCCCCTGTGGAATTGTGAGTAGAGAGGTAATATTCGCCTGTTTCTTGGATCCAGTCTAAGGCCTGGGAATGGCAAAAGCAACCAAAGAAAATTAAAAAAGAGGTCTGTGTATTTCAAGAATTAATCCTTTTATGAAAACTCTTACAAATGAAGGATCTAGGTTCCAATGGGACCTTGTGCTTTGTGTATTAAAACATACTCTAAGGACACATCAAGAGAACCCATCAGTTAATGCAGATGGCCAGATTCAGAGGGGATATGTAAAGTGGCATAAGTTGCCTGTTAGTGAGTTAAGGGATTTTAACTTAGAGTAACTTACATGTGGAGGAAAAGATTCTCTGGTTCAGCCACACTATGTTCAGCGGCTAAACACAACCCAGAGATCCCCCTTACAAAGGCTGAATCTTGAGGGGGCCAAAACACCTGGGTTTCCAGCTGCTTTGTACTGGCAGGATGGCACAGTGCAGCTGGAGTGGGGCCAGAAAGGAGGCTTATACTAGGAAAACCAACTAACAGAAGAATGAGCGAGAGTCCTCCCCACCCCAACTTTTACACCTATTAACCTGCATTTTCTTATATTGTTCAGCCTCCTCGCATGGAAGTTGCACAAATGTAAGGCCTGATTCTCCATTGCCTTGCCCCTTGTTTAGTGATTTATACCTGTGCAAAGGGGGGAGAGAATGGATGAGAGGAAGGAATGTCCAGTGGTTAGGGCTTTAACCTGGGATTTGGGAGACCAGGGTTTAACTCCCTACTTTGCCACAGAATTCCTGTATGGCCTTGGCCAAGTCACTTAGGTATGGCTACACTGAAATTAGACACTCTCGGCTGGCTTGTGCCAGCTGGCTCAGGCTAATGGGCTGTTTGGTTGCAATGTAGATGTTTGGGTTCAGATTGGAGCCTAGGCTCTAGGACCTTGCTAGGTCGGAGGGTCCCAGAGCTCCAGCTGCAGCCTGAGCCAGAACATCTACACTGCAATTAAACAACTCCTTAGCCTGCGTCTGGCTAAGCAGAATCAGCAGGCACAGGCCAGCCACGGGTATCTAACTGCAGTGTAGACACACCCAACGTCTCTCTGTGCCTTAGGTGCTCATCTGTAAATCAGGGGTGACAGTACTTCCTTACGTCACTGGGGGTTGTGAGAACAACAACATTTTAAAAAAACATATTGTGTATGGTACTCAGATACTAAGGAAATGGATGTTATATAAATGCAGAAGATAGACAAATAGCCCGATCAGAATTCTCCTGTCATTCACACAGTAAGCACTTTGCACTACTATACACAGCTACAGACGGCCAGCCACTCCCAGTCCCTATTCAAGCCCAAATTAATGCTGTTAAGTTTGCAGATGAATTGTAGCTCTGCAGTTTTAATATGAAGTCTGTTTTTGAAGTTTTGTTGAAGGATGGCTACTTTTAAATCTGTTATTGAATGTCCAGGGAGACTGAAGTGTTCTCCTACTGGCTTTTGTATGCTCACTACAAAAGCAAATTTCCCTCTCTTGGTATTGACACCTCCTTAATAATTATTGGGAGTGGACCACATCTACCCTGACTGAATTGGCCTTGTTATCACTGGTTCACCACTTGTAAGGTAACTCCCTCCTCTTCTTGTGTCAGTATATCTATGCCTGTATCTGTAATTTTCACTCAATGCATCTGAAGAAGTGGGTTTTTTACCCACGAAAGCTTATGCCCAAATACATCTTTTAGTCTTTAAGGTGCCACCAGACTCCTCGTTGTTCTTACAGATACAATGATATATAAAAACCCCAGACAGGACTGGGTCATTACAGTACCTGTTTGGCACTGCGCTCAAAGACCACGTACTGTTGGCACTGATCTAATCTCCGTTTCTTCAAAGTCCAGAAGTGAAGAACCCGGTTCTCTCTCTGCAGCAGCTCGCTCAGAATGGCTGTGGGGCCAAGCAGAATGGTTCTATAAGTGGACACAGACATAAACTAACAAAGCCTGAGCTCATTTCCCTGTCACCAGAGTGAACTTTCAGGATTAGAGCCCTTCAGACCATCCTTCTTAAACAAGTTAAAAAAGGCTGGTGAAAAAAATACAAAATTTGGGGGAATTTTCTTTTCAGTTGAAAGATCAAAATTAGTAAAATTAGTAAAAATTAAACAGTTTCAGTGTTACCAGGCATTAGTGACTTTGTGTGGGGGACAGGGAAAATGCCAAAACAGAGTTTCAGATTGAGTTAGATTTAGTGCCATAACTTGATGCACACTATTGTTGCACCTTCATTGAATGTTCTATCCTGCTGCTTCACTCAGGGGCCTGGAGTGATAGAGACAGGAGAAGAAAAGATTCATTTCTACTCTATTCTGCCTGTTGGAGGGCTCGAGACTGCCCAGCATCTTGGGCCAAGCAGGGGAAATGACATTTGAGAGGTGTCAGGTACTTCAGCAGAATTTAGGGAGAAATTAGGTTTAGTCCTCAAGAGAAAACGGTGCCCCTCCTCTGCAGATATAACAAACTGGTGAAGTTCCACTACACAAGGTTTGAAGAGCCTGTGAAGGGGATGGAGACCCCTGAGAACAATGTAGAGCCCTTCACAGTGAACTTTGGTTCCTGTGGATCAGCTACACATTGATTCACTCACCTTTGCTCCCAACGTAGAGACGGTGCTATGAGGGCATTATGGAAAAAGACGGTTACTCACCTTTGTAACTGTTGTTCTTCGAGATGTGTTGCTCATATCCATTCCAAGTAGGTAGGTGTGGACGCCGTGTGCACGTTCGTCGGAAGAATTTTCCCCTAGCAACACCCGGCGGGTCAGCAGGCGCCCCCTGGCATGGCTCCGCTGAGGCACCGGATATATACCCCTGCCGATCCGGCCGCTCCGCAGTTCCTTCTTGCCGGCTACTCTGACAGTGGGGAACGAGGACGGGTGTGGAATGGATATGAGCAACACATCTCGAAGAACAACAGTTACAAAGGTGAGTAACCGTCTTTTCTTCTTCGAGTGCTTGCTCATATCCATTCCAAGCAGGTGAATCCCAAGCCTTACCTAGGCGGTGGGGTCGGAGTTAGAGACTGTTGAATACAGAACAGCCAAGCCAAGAGCCGCATCGTCCCGGGACTGCTGTACCAAGGCGTAATGGGCAGAAAAGGTGTGCACTGACGACCACGTGGCTGCACGACATATGTCTTGTATAGGCAACTCGAGCTTAGAAGGCAGTCGAGCGAGGCCTGAGCCCTGTGGAATGTGCAGTCATCGCGGCCTGGAGAGGCGTGAGCTAATCATGGCACAGCTCGAATGCACGCCGTGACCCAGGACGATATTCTCTGACGAGACGGGTTGACCTTTCATCCTGTCTGCCACGGCGACAAAAGTTGGGGCGTCTTACGGAAAGGTCTGGTGCGGTCAATGTAGAATGCGAGTGCTCTACGTACGTCCAGCGAGTGCAATTGCTGCCTCTACGGGATGCGTGAGGTTTGGAAAAAGACCGGGAGGATATGTCTTGGTTGAGGTGAAAGGATGAAACCACCTTGGGAAGGAAGGCGGTGTGGGCGCAGCGCACCTTGTCCTTGTGGAATATTGGTGTAAGGTGGGTCCACCATGAGAGCGCGAAGCTCCGAAACTCTCCTAGCCGATGTAATGGCTACAAGGAACGCCACCTTCCACAATAAGTACAGGAGAGAGCAGGTTGCCAAGGGTTCGAATGGAGGGGCCATTAGTCTCGACAGAACCAAATTGAGGTCCCAGGAAGGGGTGGGGCGGCGGACCAGCGGAAAAAGGCGCTCTAGCCCTTTGAGGAACCTCGAGACCATTGGATGAGAGAAAACGGAGTAAACTCCTTCTCCGGGATGGAACGTGGAAATGGCAGCCAGATGTACACACAAGGATGAGAGTGCGAGACCCTGTTGCTTGAGGTGCCAGAGGTATTCCAATATTACGTGGATGGGAGCCTGCGCAGGTGTCGCGTGGTACGTCTGACACCAGCAAGAGAACCGCTTCCACTTGGCCAAGTACGTAGCCCTACTGGAGGGTTTCCTGCTACCCAGGAGGACTCGCTGCACTGGGGTGGAGCACTGCAGCTCCGAGCAACTCAACCACGCAGGAGCCACACCATCAGGTGAAGGGATTGCAGGTCGGGATGGAGAACCCTGCTGTGGTCCTGGGATATCAGGTCCTGATGGAGAGGCAGGGGAACGGGGCTGGCTATTGAGTGGTCCAGCAATGTTGTGTACCAATGCTGGCGAGGCCATGCTGGGGCGATCAAAATCACCCGAGCCCTGTCCCTGCGGAGCTTTACAAGGACCTTGTGCACCAACGGAAAGGGTGGGAAGGCGTACAGCAGGTGGGTCGACCAAGACATGAGGAAGGCGTCTGATATCGATCCCGAGGCGAGACCGTGAAAGGAGCAGAACCTGGGACACTTCCTGTTGCTGCGGGAGGCGAAGAGGTCTATGTGGGGAAAGCCCCACTTCTGGAAGAGAGAATGAGCTACGTCTGGTTGAAGTGACCACTCGTGGGCTAGAAATGACCTGCTGAGGTGGTCCACTAACGTGTTCTGGATCCCTGGGAGGAAGGATGCCACCAGGTTCATGGAGTGGACTATACAGAATTCCCACAATCTGATCGCCTCCTGACAAAGTGGGAGAGAGCGGGTCCCTTCCTGCTTGTTTATGTAGTGCATCGCGGTGGTGTTGTCCATGAGCACTAAAACACAACGGCCCTGCAGGTGGTGAAGAAAGGCCTGACAGGCGAGGTGGACTGCCCGTAACTCCCGGATGTTTATATGTAATGACAGCTCCTGGGCAGACCAGAGGCCTTGCGTGTGACGACCCCCCATGTGAGCCCCCCAGCCCAGAGATGATGCATCCGTCGTCACGGACGTGGATGGTTGTCTGGGGTGGAACGGCATGCCTGTACACACCAGGGAGGGGTTTTGCCACCAGCGGAGGGAATGTAAGACGCTCTGAGGGACTGTGACGACAACGTCCATGCTGTCCCTGCGTGGGCGGTAAATGGAGGCTAGCCAGATTTGGAAGGGGCGAAGGCGGAGCTTGGCGTGTTTGGTGATGAAGGTGCAGGCCGCCATGTGACCGAAGAGGCTGAGACAGACCCGGGCTGAGGTCGTCGGGAAGGCTTGTAGGCTCTTTATGGCGCTGACTATTGCCTGGAACCGGCTCAGCGGGAGCGAGGCTGTAGCGAGCGTGGAGTCCAGGACAGCCCCAATGAATTCTATTCTCTGAGTGGGCACGAGAGTGGACTTGCCCAAATTGACCATGAGGCCCAAACACTCGAACAGCTCCATGATGATGGCTACATGGGCGGCGACCTGGGTCTCGGAGGTCCCGCGAACAAGCCAGTTGTCCAGGTAAGGGAAGACGCATATGCGCTGACGACGGAGGAAGGCGGCCACCACCGTCATATATTTTGTGAAGACACGTTCGGCCGTGGAAAGCCCGAAGGGAAGGACCGTGAATTGGAAGTGATGATCTCGCACCATAAAGCGTAGGTAGCATCTGTGTGGGGGGTAAATGGAGACATGAAAGTACGTGTCCTTCATGTCAAGAGCAGCGAACCAGTCTCCCAGATCCAGGGACGGGATAATAGTCCCCAAGGAAACCATGTGGAACTTCAACTTCTTTAAGAAGGCATTGAGCCCGCAGAGGTCTAGGATGGGTCGAAGGCCTCGTTTCGACTTGGGGATTAAGAAATAACGGGAATAAAACCCTCTGCCCCTGAGTTCTTGAGGTACCTCCTCTATGGCTCCGATTTTGAGATGTGTGTGGATCTCCTGCCAGAGGAGATGCTCATGAGAGGGGTCCCTGAAGAGGGACGCGGAGGGTGGGGGTGGGGGGTGAAATAAACTGGAGATGGTAACCAAACTCCACCATGCGTAGGACCCAACAATTTGAAGTTAGTCGGGTCCACGCCGGGAGGAAGGAAGAAAGACGGTTGGAAAACTGGATAGGAGTCCGGGGAGGACTGGTGCTCTGCTCTCGGTCACACCTTCAAAAGTTTTGCTTTGGTCCCGGCAGTGGTTTGGCGGAACCATTATTCTGGCCCCCCTGAGAACCGGGCTGATGTCTATGGTTTACACGGCCACGCCTTCTATTAAAGTCCTGTCGAGGCCGTGGTGGGGGGTAGGGGCATTGAGGTTGGGCCCGGAAAGACCTCCGTTGGGTCTGCGGAGTGTGCATCCCGAGGGAATGCATTATAATACGGTTGTCCTTGAGGCTTTGGAGCCTAGGGTCCGTTTTCTCAGAGAAAAGGCCCTGGCCTTCAAATGGAAGGTCCTGAATTGAGTGTTGCAGTTTGGGGGGTAGGCCGGAAACCTGCAACCAAGATATTCTCCGCATTGTGACTCCCGATGCTACGGTCCTAGCCGCCGAATCCGCAGCGTCGAGGGAGGCCTGCAGGGAGGTCCGGGAGATCTTTTTCCCCTCCTCGAGGAGGCTCTGGAACTCTGGGTGGGAGTCCAGCGGGACCAGTTCTGTGAATTTGCCCATGGATTGCCAGGTGTTAAAGTTATATCTACTGAGAAGCGCCTGCTGGTTAGCTACACTCAACTGTAGGCCCCCTGCAGAGTATACCTTGCGTCCCAGTAGATCCATGCGTTTAGCCTCCCGCGATTTTGGGGCGGGGGCTTGCTGGCCATGGCGCTCCCTCTCGTTCACAGATTGCACGACCAGGGAGCACGGAGGAGGATGGGTATAAAGGTATTCGTACCCTTTAGATGGTACCATATACTTCCTCTCCACGCCCCTGGCCGTAGGAGGGATGGACGCCAGAGATTGCCAGATCAAGTCCGCTTTAGCCTGGATGGAGCGGATAAATGGTAGGGCTACACGAGTCAGGGCATCTGAAGAGAGAATGTCCACGACCAGGTCCTCCACCTCGGGGACTTCCTCCACCTGGAGGTTGATGCTCAACGCAACGCGGCGGAGGAGGTCCTGGTGGGCTCGAAGATTGATGGGGGGTGGGCCTGAGGTTGATGTGCCCGCCACCACTTCATCCGGCGAGGAGGAGGAGGAGAGCCCCGGGACCAATGGCTCATGTTGTGACTCCTGGTCCAGAGGGGGGTCAGTTTCTGCAACGCCCTCAGGGTCCTGGGTCGCAGCTGAAACGTCCGCATCGGCTGGAGGAGGACGACTGATGGTGGCCTCTGGTGCCCGACGGACCAAAGTCGTGGACCGCGACGTTGTCGTGGGATCGCCTTGCGCTTGATGGTAGGCACAAGGCGTCCAGAAGGACCATTGCGCCGGTTGCTCCAGTCCTTGGGATTCCGGGAGGGCACGGGCGTGGGGGTCCAAATCCCCATAAGGAGTGCTGTCTGCTCGGGACGAACCCAACGGGTGTCTCGACGGCCAGGGTGGAGCCGATAGTCCGTGAGGTGGGTACCAGACGTCATGCCTTGCCGGAGAGCGGTGCCGGAAGTCATACCGGTGCCGAGACCTGGACCGGGACCTTCGACCGGCGCGGTGCAGGGAGGTCGACCAGGACCGAAAGGAGCAGCGGTGCAATCGACTTCGTCGAGAACGGTGCCGGGAGCCAGACCGACGTGCTGAATACCGGTCCGGGGAACGCGACCTGGACCGGTGCCGCGAGTACGACCGGTGCCGAGAGGGGGATCGGTACCGGGCCTGCGAGCGGCGCCTGGATGTCGATCGGTGATACGAGCGTGAGCGGTGCTGGGAGCTCGACATCGATCGGTGCCTTCCCGTTGCCGCTATGGACGGTGGCCTGACCATGGCCGGCTTTCCTGTGGAAGGAAGGACCCGCACCGGTGGTGCCGGGGGTTGAGGCAGAGTGGGCTCTGTAAGAGCAATCAGTTCCCTCGCCGTTGCGAAAGTCTCCGGGGTGGTGGGAACGATGAGCTCAACCGAGGCATGTGCCGCGGAGCTGTCTTGCACCGGACTCAACGGCTCTTGCCTGGCCGGAATTGACGGTGTGGGAATCACTGGTGCCGCGACAGTTGACGGTGCCGGACGGCTTGGTTTTCCATGCTCAGACTGCGGTGCTGAGGTTAGAACCGCAAGAGCTTTGGGCTTCTTTGCCTTTGGAGAAAGGGAGCGGTGCTGGGCTGGCTTCTGCGCCAGAAACGGTTGGTGCCGGGGTGTTACGACGGTGCCGGCAGTCTCCGGTGCCGATGGAATACTTCTGCCCGGCACGGACTGCGCGGCACTCGGTGCCGGAGCTGCAGGGGTGAGGGCCGCTTCCATCAGGAGCTGCTTCAAGCGAGAGTCCCGCTCCTTTTTAGTCCTTGGTTTGAAGGACTTACAAATATGGCACTTGTCCGTGAGATGGGATTCCCCCAGGCACTTCAGGCAGCGATCATGGGGGTCTCCCGTTGGCATCGGCCGGCGGCAGGCCGAGCACTGTTTGAAACCGGGAGAGCCAGGCATGAGCCCGGGCCCCAGGAGGGGTGAGGAGGATTAAACCTCAGCCTTCTAACTATATACAATAACTATACTAATGACTATTAATAACTACTAACAACTATATATGGAGAAAGTCAAAGAACGGGTGAAGAGCTAGGGAAGTGGAGGTCAGCTAAGCCGCATTCCCCTGTTCCAACGACCGACATGGGCGGTAAGAAGGAACTGAGGAGTGGCCGGGTCGGCAGGGGTATATATCCGGTGCCGCAGCGGCGCCACGCCAGGGGGCGCCTGCCGACCCGCCGGGTGTTGCTAGGGGAAAATTCTTCCAACGAACGTGCACGTGGCGTGCACGCCTACCTACTTGGAATGGATATGAGCAAGCACTCGAAGAAGAATGACTGTAGTCTCAATGCCAAAAGTCCTAGAGCAGCTGAAGTAGCTCTGCTGCTGCTTGACGGCCTAAGAAGATATATGTTTTCTCATACCTCGCCATCTTTCCAACCCAGGCTATGCAGACTTGACACTGGGGACTAGAACACAGGACCTTCACAACCAAAACACTGGCTTTGACCTCTTGAGCTAACAGAATGATTAAGAACCAGCTGTTACATCCCACTTGAGAGGGATGTAACACACTTAGCCAGTGTGTCACACATACTAGTTTAAAAGAAAAGATTTGCTAGCCAGACTCCTTATGAGAAAAAGCTGAAACATTCATTTTGACTTTTTCTAAATGAAATGTTTCAACGTTTTAATCCAAAACCACTTCTTGCTTTGAATCTTCCTTCCATGTTATTAATTTTATTAAAAGGTAAAAACACCTCAAAAACAAAATGAAATGTTGTTCAACCTGTAATTAATTTTTTAAATTTTTTCAGTTAGCTGAAAAATTCAAAAACATTTCATTTCAAGTTAATCTAAAACGACTTTTTCCCCACCTTTTCGGTTTGGCCTCTGAACTGAAAAACTGATTATCTGCACGCTCACATAAGGACTACACAATGTTAGGCTGATTCGGGGCCTAAACAACTTGGCCCATCATTTTAAATAGATGCAGAAATCACAGAGTGACAAAACACAACCAATTTTTCAAATTCATTAACAATTTAAGCTAAATATGAGATTAAATCTGACACCAATAGAAAAACTAGCATCCATAGAAAGAAAAAAGTGTCTTTTGTAATGATCAGAGGCATTTTTATTCTCTTACTGAATGCAAATAACCCAGGCTCCTGTGCTCTTGTTATTAATCTATATAATGTCTGCATTGCCATTAATCTACTCCTTTCTACAACTTCACAAGTCATTCAATAATAAAAATTTTTGCTTAGTTCTGCAGATTCTCTTTGGCTTGTCTTTAGCAGCACCTTACACGATTGCTGGGGACAGTTTAGTAACTGTTTGATTAAGAGTAGGGGAACAGGAGCGGAGACACAGCCAAAAACTTTGAATATAACATCATGTTGCAACGATGTTCTTTTGACCAAGTGAAAGAGACTAGTGAAGGACAGGACAGTTGGTTAGTGCTTGCTGTGGCAGCATGATTTGGAATACAAAAAATGAACTGACACGAGTTGCATTCTGATGACAAGCATAATTTGATTTTGATTTTCTGCTTGTCTTGGCAGGAGAGGCATGTATTGAGATCTTATGCTTGATTTGTGTCTATTCAGACTTCCATAGGTTTTAAGGCCAGAAGGTATTTATGATCATCCTGTCTGACCTCCTGTATCACACAACTCAGGGAACTGCACCCTGTCATTCCCGTAGACTTCATCCAAATGAGAGGAGCCACAGAGCCAGTATCTTTCTGATGTTCATTTAACATTCACCAGAGTTAGTGTTTTATATGAGACACTCAGTCTAATGGAGAAAGGAACTCCTTCATAAAGATCCCAAGATGTTGTTGTTAAAGTTATCGATAATGGATGTTGTTTCAGTTATAGTAAGTAGTAAGCTTCTGGGCTCCTTTATGACATGTCTAGAAGCCTTAGGGTGATGAGAATCTGACATCTAGGTTTGTGGGAGAAAAAATCTTAATGTTGCTATTGCATCAATGCACTAACCTTTCACTTGCTGCTCAGGCCCCCTGGTATGGCTTGCTACTCCAGGCATGCTGACGTTGTTCCTGTGAATGTACTTGAGGAATACTTCAGCGTTCCTTCGTGCTAATGTGCAGGCCTATGGAACGCCCCCCCCAGAGAAGAGTTATCATTGCAAAAGTAAAAATAAAACAGGAGGAAATTTATTAAATAATGAGTTTGTCTCTTGACCTCCAGAAGCAGGTGCTCATACATGAAAGAATTCTGGAGAGCAACATCTGACAGTCACATGTACCACACATCACCCACTAAACTAACAATCTCTTGGATGGTGCATTACACAATATTAACTATACCTGGCTATTTAGAAACAGTGGCTGATTTAATTTCCTGAAGCAAATTAATTATGATAATAAAGTAATTGTGCTAAGATCTGGTACAGAGCATATATTTTTAATCTAGCAGAAATCAACTGATAAATTTATGAATATGATCCTATGATAGGGTTGCCTGTGATAACAAGGACTTAACTTGATGACACAGGAGGCCTCTTCCAGAGCTATATGCCACTTAATGCCTCATGAAATTTGCTCATTGCATACCACGAGTGATCTATATATTTCACTTTTTAAGATTGGCCTATGTGAGTAGTTTCAAATAAGTATAATCATTTGTAATGGGTGGTGTGCTCCTGGCTAGTTGCCATTCAAGCCAACCAGCTCAGTAGCTCATATGGTGTAACACCTGGATGGTGGGCAGAAAGCCCAGAATCAACCCTGGTGCTGCCCTATGGAGGTGAAATCTACTTCATGTATCACATGCATAATTAGTTACATGGAATTCTAAGCACTGTAAATTCAAATAAGCACATATGAAATGCCTTGTACTATCGGGTATTTTAAATTTTCATAATAAATAATTTTGCAACCAAATATTACTTAGCGCTTGTGTAGCAATTAACATGCTCCAACTGTAACGCAAACATTCCCTAATTAATCCTTGCAATGCCTCTCTCAGATAAGTATAACTATCCCCATTATACAGGTGGGAAACTTGCCTAGAGGTTACATAACAAGTCAGTAGGAGAGCTGGATTAGAATTTAGAACCTCCCGCCCTGCAAGCACAAAAACATCGCTCGAAACTGCTCTGCCTCCTAGAAAATAAATTACTATAATAATACTTAATAATCCTGTTCTTCCAAGCCTGAAAGAGTTTCTGAGCAATTATAGAAGTAAGATTGCACCTTGAGAAAAGCCTCCTTCTGTTCCAGATGCTTGCTGATAAGGGGGATGACATGGTCTATCTCAGCTGCTGGTCCAAGCTTATCCCGACCTCCACACCAATCTTCATCTCTTCTGTACTCCTGTTCCAGACTCTCCAGCACACTGCACACCTGAAGAATGGCCCCAAAACACAGCAGCTCAATTACCGGAGTCATAATCAGCAACATAAAGATTCATTAAAAGCTGATTAGCTCACTGTTAGACCAGTCAAAAGTGTTTCACAGATAAGTATTTGGGATCTCAGTCCATGGGAGCAGTGCCATCAGAGAGTGTTGAATATGTGGGTGCAAAGGGCGTCTTCATAGAAGGCCCTATCATCCATTCTTCACACTAGGGATCCCCGCAGTTTGGAGCTGTGGTCTTTAACTCATCCTGATTAAGGAGGAGAAATCCTACTCCCCCTCTAAGAAATAACAGGTGAGAAACCCTGAGGTTTATACTGGGATAGGGTTCCATCTGCCCCAGAAGATCATTCAGGAAATGATCCCTATTCAGGAAAGGTGCTTTGACATGTGCTTAATCCCATTGAAGTCAACAAGATTTAGCACAAGCTTGAAATTAAACACATGCTTAAATACTTTCCTGAAACAGTACCTAAATCTGGAATTAATTTTCTTCAGCTGCACATTAGCTCTTGTCTGTGGCCAGTTTCTGTAACAGTTGTTTAGAAAAGGTTATAGTTTAAATTGGTGTAACCCCCTAGTGTTGATGCGGTTATACTGGTATGAAGCTTAGCTATAGCTTACTCTGGTAAATTTACTGGAATGAGTCAACTAAACCCCTATAGTTAATCCGTATGAAAATGGTGTGCAGAGCAGCCCTTAACAGCAACAGAGCTTTTGCTACTGTGAAAAGACTGCACGCGAATAGTGACATACTGGGATTCTAAGTGCCCTACCACCCATGTGCTAAATCACACTGATGTAAAAAATATGTCCTTCAAACATTCTCCCAAATTTTCAGTGAAGTTGGATTTGACCATGTTCACACATTCTTACACACTTCCCACTAATATTCATCTGAACAAGGCTAATGTTCAGAGGAAGTTTCTGTTTGTGAGAATGTCTGTGTGCAAATGTGCATGTTGACACAAGAACACTTATTTGCGCAGGAAGCGTGCCAGGTGCTGTACACAGAATAAGCATTCGGCTTACCTGCTTTTTATTTTGGGGTTCTTGAGGGCATCGAAATGTTTTGGAGTACTGGCCCTGAGGCTATTAACCAAACAAGATGAACAGCGTTGTGTACATGCCTTTCACAAATAGGACTGCCTCATATATGCAAATGTCATTACTCTTTATTACCATGATGAAGAAAAATTAGCATAAAGTCTGTTGTAAACACAGTCAGGAAGGAATTAGGATAACTTTAAATCAGGGGACCATAGGGGTAGCCAGAACAGCTGCTGTGGAACAGAGTTATGGAAAAGTGCAAACATTTCTTACAATTCCTTAGCTCTAGCATCTCTCCTACAGCTGCTCCCTACAGTGGTCCCCACTCCCTTTCTGAGAGTATCAAAGCCTCAGTTACTTACTCAGGCTATCCTATCCTCCTGTGTACAAAAATTATTGTCATCTAATCAGGAAACAGAAACACCATGTGACCTAGATGACCAATCAAATACCTGATTGTTGATGAACGATTACTTGCAGAGAACAGTTTGTGAGCTGAACTATCTTTACACCAAACATTCACTGAATAAAAGCAACTAATGAGCAAACTGCTGGCCATGGCAATATGCTCATCAACAACCTGCAAGTGGAAAAAGAGTCCTGATTTGACAAAGAAACTACATATAGTTTGGCCAGCGCTTCTCACTGTATAAGGCACCAATGTGTCCCTCAGTGTTTTTTTTTCCCTCAGATCCCTTTAGCAGCAGTATCTCTTTTCAACCCTACGTATACTGAGGATAGTAAACATGTTCAAAAGTCTTGCCAGCCAAAGGCACATGTAACAAGGTTTGCATTTACATTGAACATGGTTACAAATGCATTAAACAAACCATGTTGGAGACTAGCCAAGCGGTAGTTTGTAACATGGGGGGGTTAGAAAAAATCCCTGTCCATAATGGACAAGAAACTGTGCTACCATCAAATCAGCTATACCCACTGCAGGGCAGGGCTCTGCTCCTAATGTGGCAGGTCCTGACAGGGCCTGTCTGGCACTCTCAACTGCATGAACTAACTTCATGTGAATAATACTGCAAGGGTCAGTGTAAATCACTGTTTCCTTTTGTATACCCAACCCAAAGATATGCAAGGTCCACACCAGCACAAACTGCATGATTGTGCTAAGTTAAACCACGCAATGCCATCTCAGCATCCACATGAGAAGCCCTGGGGTAAACAGACCTAATTCCCATTGACCTCAATAAGAGCTGGACTTGTTTATGCAAGGGATGAACTAATCCAACCATATCAGAAGCCAGTTTGCATGCACTTTGCAATGTATAGACTCCTGGAACACGGCAAGGTAGAGCTGATATGTGATTTTTAGCATGGCCTACATTGTCTTGCCCTGTACTACTGGGTTAGGAGTAGCCATTCTATAATTTATTTCCTTATCTGTTTGGTACCAGGATGCCTAACTAGCATTGATACTTCTGACTAGGGCACATCAAAAATTGTAAATGTTAAGCAGTGGCAATTTAAAAGGAAAGAAATGAACAGAGCCCTTTAAAAAAAAGTTTGAAATGAAACAAAAAAAAAATCTAAATTCTAAACAAAAATATTGTGGTTTCAGGCTCTTTCCCTCCTTCACCCCCTTTCTCTTTCCCTTTTTCCCCCTGGGGGAAGGGAAGAGAAAACCCCCAAACTCAATATTGTTCATACCATTTTAATGAAAAGAAGAATGGGGGCAGGAGGGACAAAAGTTTTCACATAGTTCAAAGTGACATTTATCAAAAAAACCTTTCAGATGCAACAATTTTGACCAGCTCTACTTCTGGGTTTTGTGCCTCATATTCCAGACTCTCCATCCATACCTTGGGGACTACTCAAGATAAGGTAGAAGAACCCTAAAGCTGAAGCTCTGTGCTATGCCCCAGAAAGCTACCATGGCCCATAATTGTGAAAGGGGATTGGGAGCCAGTCAAGGTCCTCTGCTGAGTAGAGAGTAACCAAGTGACTAGGAGGCAGATGGCACTAGTTGGTACAATCAAGACCTTTCCTGTTTAGGTTGGGAACCAGCCATGTTTGTATACACCAGGACAACATCGTTCAGCTCACCTGCTCAGAGGTTTTATAGAAAGCAACTGATGCATTGACCAGCTTGAGCCTGTCCTCCATCTTCAACATCAGCTGTTGCCAATGTAATGCCACCTTTTCAGCACACTCCCGGATGGCATCAGCATCATAGTGCCCAGCCTGTAGCAATACTTCAGCCTTTTGCTGTACCTGCAGAGCGCTCTGGTGTGTCTTCTGTAAGGAAGTGGCATGAAAGAGGGACTGTGTATGAGGGGAGGAAAAAGAGGTTTGTACAGATGTACCAGATGTATGGTAAAGAGATGAAGTGAGGTGTGAGCATGGAGATGCGAGAGAGTGAAACATTTTCAGATAATTTTCTAGAATTAACATTTATTTTTTATAAAGCACTTTGACGCACCTTATTGACACAAGCGAACACCACATTGTTAGAGCAGAAGCAGCAAGCACTGGCGGATATATGGGTAAACTCCATAGATTAGCTACGGCCACTATGGCAGTAACCTAGGAATCCTGATGGAATTACACCCTTTTTGGTACCCAGAATTCAGCTAATGGCAATCAGGAGCTATATCCGGCCACTACACACTGCCTAATGGTCCCCACTCTGCAGCAAACGATGAAAGCAATAAGCAAATCTATAACAGTTAGCAAACTAAGGGCCCGATCCACTTAAACTCATAACTTTACTCACATGAGTATTTCCATTAACATAAGTGGGATTATTCATGTGAGTAAAGATACTCACTTGCCCAGGTATCTGTGGGATCAGGCCCTAATATTCCAACCCATCAATTCCAGAAAACATGAAGGTGCCTTAAAGGGACCATTATCTCTTTTAATCTCTGTAAATGGCCATGCAAGGTGTATTATTATTAATAATAGTGTTATTTCATAATTAGGGCTTCTTTGGGAAGGTTATTAATTTCATTTTTCAGGGTTAATTTTTAGCAATGTTTGAGTTTTATGTAGATGTCCAACAATTAGGGTTTTGGTACATAGTGTAATGCACATACTGTCATGAGTAACATATATTATATATATTACTTGTTACACAGTACAGGGGTTCTCAAATTTCATTGCACCGCAACCCCCTTCTGACAACAAAAATTACTACGGGACCCGGGATGGGGGACTGAAGCCTGAGCTCACCCAAGCCCCGCCACCCCAGGGCAGGTGGCAAAGCCAAACCCCATCCCCCCAGGCCGGGGAGCCAAAGTCAAAGTCCAGGGGCTTCAGCCCCAGGCAGGGGGCTTGTAACCTGAGCCCTGCCTTAACCTGGGCCCCAGCAAATCTAATCCAGCCCTGGCGACCCCATTAAAACGGGGTCACAACCCACAGTTTGAAAACCACTGCAGTAGTATATACTATACTGAGCAATCCTTTTGTAATGTTTCCTAGAGCACTTTAACATAATACAGTTGCAAAGAGCACTATGTTAAGGAGCACTGGGGAACCTTTAATGCGCACCAGACCAATTCATGCACAGCATATTAGTGCACTCTAGAAATCATATGCCCGTAATCTGCATTACTACTCCATCTAGACAAGCCCATAGATACAAGTGCCCATTTCCAGTGTTTACTGGATAAACACTAGTTTCATTTACATTTTGTTGGGAGCGTTTTATTGCTGATTATCAGTTAAAACCTAAAATCAGAAGCCCTATTAATAATTCATAATAGAATTTGAGCCACTTGGATGAAAAAAAGTTGCACTAGTCTTTGAAGATCTTAGTGATCTTGACTCCCCATGCCTTGTACCATCTCATAATAATGTACCACAATAATATTTCATGTCAGATACATTACTGTAGGGGAGTTGCAGTCACACCCCCCCTGGAGAATGCCAGGAGACAAGGGTACCTCCTGGAGTACTCTGGCTGTGCTGACTGGAGGAGTAATTTATTACAATAATTTAAGGCTTTTTGGGATGTATCACAGCTGCTCAGCTATGAAGCCAGGGTGTAGAAGGGACAGCATCATGAACCCACACACTCCTCATCCTTTTTCATAGCTATTACTCCCAGGGGGAACAGCAGAGTAGCAGACTCTGCACACCCCTGAGTGCAAGGGCAGCCCTTACACAGGTTGCCAAGATGAAGAAGGCCCCTCAGTTCTTCCCCCATCTGGCATGTCTGCACAGAGGGGGCACTGTTTAGCTCAACATTTTGATTTTATTTTTAACCTTCTGTAAGGAAACCCAAGTCTCCTAAAGACACACCTCGTCTTTTTTTTCATTTTTAACCGTTAATGCCAAATTCACACTTGATACATTTATGATCTAATCCCTGAACCAGGAAAGGATCTTGAAAACGTCTGGTAATATGCTGTTGAATAATGCAATGTAGAGAAAGCTATTAGCAAAAAGGATTAATAGTTGGCAGAAACATTTAGGAAGATGTTCAAGAACAACTGATTGAATTTAATATCCAGCTGCTTTACCACTGTTAGGGTAGTAATGCTTATTTTAAATACACTTTAAAGAATTTTAAATGAAAATTAATTCAACATCTAGAATACCTTTAGAGGCCTGTCTCTGCCCTGTATGCTTTGCATATCTCTCTCACATGTTGCGCTTTAAACACTATTAATATTTTATCCAGCGTATTCTCCTTTGCAAACTTTCTTCCCCTACAATGTTGTAATCCTTCTCTTCCTGTGTGGCTCACATTTACCTCCGAATACAAGCATCTCCCCAGTGGTAGCAAGCTGTGATACACATACAGTATGTATCCTTCCTCACAGTGCTGTCTGCCTAATGCTGCTAAGATCTAGTCAGCACAGTTCAGTGCCAACCAGCTGATACTGAATTGCCACCCTCCCTCTATCCCAGACACTAAACTCTTGCTTTTCCCGCAGGGATCAACATCAGTGAAGAGCTGCTCTTCCCTTAATCCTAACAGAATTGTATCAAAATTGATTATTTGCAGATAAGGTGACCAGATATCCCGATTTTATAGGGACAGTCCAAATATTTGGGGTTTTAGGCACCTATTACCCCCCACTCCCATCCTGATTTTTTACATTTGCCATCTGGTCACCCTATTTGCAGAGATTATAACCTCTAAACCAACTAGCAACACTGATAACATATGTCAGTTTCCTTAAAGTTTACAGGAATATATAAAACAGTTTCTACTAAGCAAAGTACTCTCCCAAACCTTCCTTTACCGAGATGTTATTTTCATGGCAGTTGCAAGTTTGACACTAGCTAGTTTTTTTTGTTTTGTTTTTAACACATTTTGATTGCAGGAGGAGACCTGAGGAAAGCCAGCGTGTTCCTTCACCCATGAAAACTGTAACCGTTACAGTAATAATCTAGGGATTAGACACTCCTTAATCAGCATGCATGGGAGAAGGCAATATATCCCTTATAATGTCACCAGTATAATATCAAATGCAATGACAGATGGTAATCATATTGTTTAATGCAGTACTGGAAGATGCTGAGATACTATGGTGTTGAGTGAAATATAAAAACATATTATATAAATCTCCATACTAGGGCAGTATAACTCTGTGCTCTCCCATGGACAGGGCTTGTGGCAAAACCACCATTTAGACAACAGTCAGTACAAACTTTATTTCTCTATTCTGACAAAACAATATTTCTGGAGAGTTCTTCTTTACTGAACTTCCCCTGTTCATTCCAAAACAGCAGAATTAAGCCAGACAGAGATTTAATCTGAGAGGGTGCTTTAATATTCAGCGATGAATATATTCATAATGATGGGTCCTGGAAATAATCTACAAATCTTGTTCTCAGAAAGAAACTGACTTTGTTAACTTTTCCTATTTCAAGCTCACGTCCACAAATTTTAATTTGGTCATAACATTAGCAAAGGAATTACCAGAATGTGTGTGTCTGGAGTTTTCATGAATGCCACTGTTTACATCTGACATCAAGAGGACTAGCTATTGATGATAAATAATTTATGTCACTGTTAACCTCCTGCTACCTTATGAGATTAGTTATAAATTGCCTTTTCAAAGATTTTTTTTTCTTTTTCTTCAAGCAAACAATGGTTTGATGTACGCCTGAGAGACAGTCCCATCTATACTGTTTTTCTGGAAAGAAGAAGTAAAATGTTCCTATTGGTGTTACCTCTATGGCCAGTTGAAATTGCTCATGTTCTCGCTGGAGCTGCTCAGCTTCTGAAAGGGAGCTTGCGTTGACTAGGCTGGCATTGAGCATTGATTCCCCATTCCGAATCCAGCCGAGCACCTGTACAGAAACGATATGTTGAAAGGTTATCTTGATCTGATTGTCCATGCAGTCACAGAGTCTCCTACTGATTCAGCCCACCTGAAGAAATGTATTTTGCTTAACACAGTCTGAGTACGAGTCAATCGGCAGAAGATAAATCCTTGGATAAAGACTGACTTCATTACATAAATAATAATAATTGTCAAAGAGGCAAAAGGTCACACTGTAGAAGTTATTGCTTGAAAAATTATAAGACACTGCAGGAGTATTTAGATGGCAAGGAAGTGCCCAGTGTCATCTGAAGCTTTGATTACAAAAGTGAATATTCCTCTGTGTAAAGCCACGGGGCAGGAATGCAAAGGGTAACAGGACAGAGTTCAAATTAGACAGGCTCTTCCATTGCTTTTTCAAATTCCTGTCCATATTTATGTTTGAAAAGTCATATTTTCACCTTAAAAGATGCTTTGTTGTACTTACATCTTATTAGCAGTTCTTAGCAAAGTGTCATAGAGACCAGGGGCATGATTCTGAGCTCACATTTAAATGAAATCAGGGTCAGGCCCATTGACTGTAGCTAGCAATGTGAGCGCTCATGCCCTGTACTGTATTTTTTCAACCACCTTGAAAGCTTCTGGCACAGGATTAGGTGAAAGGGATGGTTTGTTAGGTCCCAGGGAGCCTCATGGTTTGGATACTTCTTAGGAAGTGTCTTCATATTTGCTAAAACAAAAAATGCACCTATTTCTACATAAGAGTTTGACTAGTTTTAATCAAAATATCCCTCTCCCCTCAATGTGAACACCAGGAAATTTGGAGGAAGGTTAGGTATGATATGGATCACAGTCCAAGATCTAGAACTCAGGCTCACCTCTACTGTTGACCATAGCCATGTCTGAACAGATTCTTGATAGCAGTATGCCAACAATTCCTTGACCAATGTGGACAAATTCTTCTATAAACAAGGGCCCATGGATTTTATAAACAAGGAACCCCCTTTACTCAATAGCATGGATTTGTAACAGTTTACCCGTCTACACTGGGCAGGGAACCATATTAGCAAACACAGACTTTAAGGATGCTTCTTGATTACATTGTTTCAAAAAGGAGTGTGTCCTGTATCCACAGTAATTCTAGTGACAGAGAGCTCTTTTAGGCCTGTAGCTATCCCACCCTGAGCTATGATCTCACTGTCATAGTATTCAGCCTTCCAAAAGTTCTCCGTTTATCCTTGCTTGTCCTTTCATTTTAACTTTCTTGTTTGGACTAGCATGGATCAGGTGGGGCACAATTCCTTCAATCTGCACTTAACAACTGCAGTTCTGGTCCAGTTCTGCTTGATTTCAATGTGCATTGGTTTTTCTTACACATTTGCATAGAGCGCAATTTCCATCTTCATTCTCTAATCTTACTCCGATTCTTATTCTGCACTTGTACAGTTTACCTCCCCGCCTCCTTGCTACATAAGTATATTTGCACTTATCTAAGAATAATGCAAATATGTTTGATAGTCTCTTGGACATTAATTTTCTCAAAAGTGTAAGTGAACAATTCCCCCACCCCAGATCATTATGGGCCCAATCCTGCTACCTTTACTGATGTTGAATAGTATCCTATTCTGCAAGTAATTCCACAGGTTTCAATAAGGGTTTGAATCATAGCCCACTGAAGTCAGGAAATATCTTTCCATTGGCCTCAGTGGCTTTGGCTCAGGTTCTTAGACTACTTTTGGAGTAAGGGACACTGTCAGGGTGGCAGAACAGGGCTATAGATATATGTATGACAGATTTACCAGAACACTTTTTTAAAACAGTGGAAATGCATTCTGCTATTTTAAAACATTTTGTCTAAAAATAATCACTCAAACTGCACATGTAAGTTCCTGGATACATTTTCCTACAACTCTTAGTCCTATTTTCTGTTAATGTAGCTGCAAATTATTGCAAGAAATTCAGACTTATTTTGCAAGTTGTTACATCCAGCTCACAAATTCACAGGAAATCCTTACTGCCCAATCACTTTCACAAATATAGCTCATGATCTATACAGCTTTGACATTCAATAACTTTGGTTTACCATTCTAGATAGTAATTTATCTTCTGTCCTCCCTCCCCCCACAGTGATTCATTCAAGTGCCTTAAAGGAACAATATTCCCCCCTCCCTATATCATACATCACCCTCCTCACAGCCATTTGCCTCCCTCTGGGATAAGGAAATTAGCTGTCCCTAGGAGGAAAAAAGGGAACGAGTCCACACATGTAGGTGACCCTAATTTGTAGAAGCATTCTGCTCAAGTCAGCAGTAGGGCAGTCTTGATCTATCAGTTCTCTCTCTTTCATCAGCAGGTGCTACTGTTGCTGTGGGAAACACAACAGAGATTCTGAGAAAAAGGAAAGGGATTATCACACAACAATCTTTTTGTCTATGATTCTGTATAATTCCTCAGACCAGTAAGCCCATGTATTACAAACTACACTGTTCCAAGAGCTGAAACCCTGTCTCTTTTAGGAAGGAATTAACTAAAGGATCCCATGGCTGGACAAGATATGAAGTGACAACAGCATAAACCAGCAAACACTTTCACGTTTTTGCTGAACTCCTGGCTGACCTGGGCCGGTGTGAATTTTTTTTTAAAAAGGAGTATTTCTTTTAGAAAAGCAGTAGCTAAGCATAATTATTTTTTTTAAAAAAGTGATCAGAATGTCATATGGAATTTTAGGAAGCAGCTTTCATTTATCAAACCTTTAAGCTGAAATTTTCTAAAACATTAGATTTAGATGCAGAATTATTTTAGGAATTTGTTTCTCTAAATCCCCTTGACAGCTTCAGAAACCTCATCCTTAAAAGTCAGGTTGACTGTAAAGATAGGATGTAAACGAACTGGATGTCATAATAGGACTTAACTTTCTAACATCTGTGGTAATGAGACATCTTCCATGTACTTGATCTCTCTGTGCAGCAGCCACCTTGACCCAAGAAAATCAGTAATTTGCATCTTAAATTAGAGTTGTGTTCTTCCATCTTGTCAGCCATGTTACATTTACACAATGGCTCTGAAAAAAACTACTTTAAAAAAACAACAAATGCCTGACCTAGCCCAATAAACACTGGAAATTTAAGTGGTACAGCTAGCTGTCACTCTGCCCTTCATCTCACTGTTTGAAAGCAGGTAAACGCACATACTATATGTGCTGCAACTAAAAATGGTTAGCAGGATAGGCATGGCATTTCAGCCTTGATTCTTCATTTCCTGGAGTCTGTTGGCTTCATTCAGAGCTCTCTCATGTGACACTTTTACCAAAATTTTTGGTTAAATTTTCTTTTCATGAAACTGAGGTACTAACAATATTGATGAAAGCCAGGAACAGTACCTACATGACTAAGGGCAAACTCTTACACTCAGCTATTCCGTGAACCTGAGTCTGTTCTGATTGGTCAGGTAAGTCAAAAGGCATAATTTCTGCTCCCTAATTAGAAGAATGCACATGTGCTTAAAGTGTGAATATTCCTGAATGTAAATCAGTAAAACTCAATCACTTGAGAAAACCATTTGCATGAGCAAAATTGATTTGTTAAAAATTACAAGTTGAATATTCCTAGATGTTCTGCAGTATTCGCTGACATCTAGTAGTAACATACTAGTCCTACTCTACCATCTAGTAGCAACACTAGTCTGCAATTTACTTTCCAGTGATATCTGTGTAAGGAAGATTTGGGAAGCAGCAGGAGGAGACAGAAATGTCAATTGTATACTGCACATTCTAATCATCCTCAGATCTGTGGATCCTATGTTTCAGTGGAAACTAAAACTTCATGCAGCTCTGAAAATGTACCATCTAGTCTTTAGAGATACAAAGCTAGACCCTGATCCTGCAAATGTTTACAAGTCATGCTGTTAAAGAGAAGAGTGTATGTAAATATTTGCAGGATCAAAGCACAAGTGCTTTACCTCAGTGCCTCACTTGTCCTCTTGGCTTTCCTCCTGTTGATAATATTTTAACATACTTTTTTGCTGTGTCCCATTTGTTTAAAAACAATAATAATCATTGCCCCCACGGTCTACAGTGTCTACATTTAGCACACATGATCAATACCAGCAAAATTAATTGCCTAAGTCTAAATGCAAACTACTTTGAAATCAATCTTTTTTTCTGCTTCACCAACTTCTCACAAATAAAATTGTCTTTTATGTTGCCCAAGTTAACCAAACAACTGAAATAAACAACTCAGTAATAATGATTACAAGAAATTATTCTAAGCGTCTAAGTCAGACTATAAATCAGAGCTCACTTTATATGCACTATAAAAACACACAGCTTGTTGGACGTTTACCAGCAATGTAAAACCTTCCATCCTGTACCCACTGCCTTCATTTTTCAGTTCAGATTTGTATATCCTTACATTTCCAGCCAGAAAGCTTCAACAACAATTTCTGAGTTTGTAAGTAATGTGAAGAGTAGCCTTGTCATCACCACTCCTAATTGTGATGCTGAATAATTTTTGAGGTACTATAACATTTGCAGTAGTTATTAGAGCTAAGAAGGGAAATCACATCTGATGACTCAGGGTTCCAAGTGATTAGAAAGTTAGGAAGGACATTTTTATCCCTTTGTACAGTGTTGTATGATCAATTGGTTGGGGGAAAGGGCAGGGCTTAGCCTGTCTTTGAAGCACCGGATATAGATTGCAGCAGGCAGGATATGAGAGCTGATGGTCTGAACAGGTATGACAAAGCCTTTGTTTTGAAGCCTGTGCAGTAATTATGTAAGTTTCTAACCTAGAGTTAATAATCTTCACCTAAGCATCCACATTTTTCTCCTTTCTGAAGCTTTGTGAAGTTGTTTGTAAGCAAAACCTGCACACAGGATAACTGTTAAATTAGTATCAAAGGGAAGAAGTTTTAAGCTATAAAAATGCTACAGTAATCTTCCAGTGGGTAATTTACAACATGAGTAGTAGAGATTAACCTTGCTATTTGGTGTATTACTAAAGTCTCGTTTAGCATAGCCCATCTTTTCTCCTTTCCTTTTCTCCGTGAATACTCATATTGTGTACAGAAGCACATTAGACTCTATCGCAGGCCTGCACAACTCGTAAAGTGGCGAGGGCCACATCACTCCAAAGAAAACAGCTGAGGGCCGAACCCCCCCGGCCCCGTGGAAACATCTCCCCCAGCACCTCCCGGTCTCCCGCCCCAGCAACGCCCAGCCCTGCAGAAACAAACCCTCCTTTCCCAGCGCCGCCCCACCAAAACAGCTGTGGGCCAAAAAGGAAGGTTGGGGGTGGGGAGCTGATACTTAATTTTAAATCAACCAGGGGCTCCTAGCTGAAGAGGTGGCTGGGAGCCCTCAGGGGCAAATTAAAGGGCCCAGGGCTCTGGCAGTCGGGGGAACTTGGAGTTTTGCTGGGCTGGGCCAGGTATTTAAAGGGTCCAGAACTCCTGCTGCTGAGGGGTGCTCGAGCCCTTTAAATCCTGGCCCCAGAGCCTTAGCTGTGATTCAAAGGGCTCTGGGCTGCCGGCAGCCGTGGGGAGCTCTGAGCCCTTTAAATCCCAGTCCCAGCCTGGCCACAGGAGTGGGGGCCGGGATTCAAAGGGCTCTGGGCTGCCTGCAGCCACGGGGAGCCCTGAGCCCTTTAAATCCCAGCCGCGGCCAGGACTGAAAGGGCTCTGGGCTGCCCACAGGCATGGGGAGCTCTAAGCCCTTTAAATCCCAGCCGTGGCTGAGATTCAAAGGGCTCTGGGCTGCCCACAGAGTGCGGTGTTTCCCGTGTGTGGGGGATTTAGAATCCCCCCGTGGGCCACACAGTGAGCCTCTGCAGGCCGCATGGCCGCATGTTGTGCAGGCCTGCTCTATCACATGCCTGTTCCAGCTGCAGGTCCAAAAGGAAAGTGAGGCTCAGTCACATGCCCTCGGTGTGGTCTTCTTTATCCCATTTGTCCCAACACGCCAGTTAACTGCAAGCTGCAGGCATTCTTGGATCAAAGGTCTGCAACATTCAAACCAGAACTTTGATGGCATCTGCTTTTCTCTGTGACTGCTTCATTTGCTCCTTTCTTTAAATGCTCAGCATCTCCTGGTCTTTCTTTTAGAGCCTTTTCCCCAGTGCCACCTTCTACCTCCTCTGGCAGGCCTGGTACCTCTCAGCTTCTCTTCTCTACCATCTCTTTCATCTCTCTGCAGTTATCAGCTTCTCGTGATCCAACCCCATCACCTGGTTTCACCCAGGCTTCACAATCTACCATCCACAATGGCTGCAGAAGTGATAGCATAGTATAAACTCTTCTTTAACAGGGTGCAAGAGGCATTCCCTTCACCCCATGGTGGTTCAGCTCAGCTGGAGTTTCTAGGACTGCCAGTGGTGCTAGGAGTTCCTGGGCCATGTATTCCAGGAGCTAACTGTGCTCAGAAGTGCAAGGCAGAGAAAGGCTCCTTTCATCCTTCCCCCAAGGCTCAGTGAGCAATCATGCAGATAGCCACAAACATACTCCATAATGTTTGCTGAGAATTCTGATGGCACAAACATATTCACAAATGCTCCTCATTGCTTATAGAAATCTACAGTTCTCAGCTTAGACTTCTAAACTTTTTTTTTTACAAATAATTTTTCCAGCCCCAAATCTTTATGTTTTGTGTACATTTAGCAAGTAGGACTTTTATTTGCATATCCAAAGCTTCCTTGAGTACCCACCACAGCCAGGGCAAAAAGCAACCACAAAGAGCCTCTTTCTCTGTGCATGTGAGTTGGAATTAGGACTGGGAAACGTTTGGAGGTGAACATTTACATATTTTTTATCTGGTTTACAAGACCTGTTCACAAATTGACTCAGATTTACATGGTGCTTAATATTCTTTTAATTAAAATTTTGTATAGATGCTTCTAATATAGCCCCAAGACAATTCTCTGATCACTCTCCTATATGAACAGACTCACTATTATCTGAGAATGTGCAGACAGGCTAACACTAAGAGATGGCCTTTAAACAGAAATTTCCTACAAATTGCAGATTTTATCAATTTTGTTGAAGTGGAAATTAAATATTTCTGGAGTTAAATAACCCCCCTAAGTCTCTCCAAAGAGGTCCAATCATGTTTCTTATCACTGAAAAACAGTAATAGTGGAACCCTCTTAGAGCAAAGACATCTCTTCCCTGCAGAATGATCTCACTGTAAGCAGAAGTTTCACTATAATTGTAATTACAATGCACTGAAACAATTATCGACTTCTGTTCCAATTGGCTATAAGCAGAGTTTCACTGTTTCTGTGTCCCACTGTAATTAAACATGAAGGCCAAATTCTCCTCAGACTTCCAACTTGAAACTCCACCAGTGAGTAAAGAAATAAATGTACAAGAATCTTTATTTTGCAGGTGATTCCCTTGCAGGTGATCTGAGGAGTTTCTTTCAGTATATCAGGGAAGCATCTGCCAGTCTTCAAGCAGGGACACCTCCTGGTAGTTCTAGCCCAGCTCAAGACTCTTTTCAGGTTTCCAGAGGCCTTTTTCTTCTATTAAACTGGAAAAAGTCAAGACCAGTTGCTTCATGTAGTCCTTTGGGTTACATTCAATTGTGATCAAATCTGAAGAGGACACCAAAACTGGTGGGTTACAACACACACAGGAGGGAAGAATTAAACAGCAAAATGAGCTGGAGAGACAGTAACAGTGGGGCAGTGAGGGGAGATTGGGTACATTGGGTACTAAGAAAAGTAAAGTCTTACACCTAGGGAAAGAAAATAAATGCACAAATATAAAAACGGGGAACAGAAATGGAAAGCCAAACAGCTGCCAGCATTGCATTAAAGGGAATTTCTTTTAATCTTATCTCCTTAATACTATCCTGCTATTACTTCTATGGTTACAACAGGAAAGAGGGGGCATGGGGAGAGGGGACATGTCCTTGAGAGGCTCTCTTCTTTAATATGAAAGATTTTGTGAACCAGTGATCTATATTATTTCCACTCTGTTTCAGGTCACAGAGCATCACACTTTGAGATGTTCCACTTAAATGGCTCCAAACATGTATCCTCTTGGCATTCAAACCTGTGAAGCATGTGATTTAATGCAGAAACCTTTCCTAAATGAGACTTAAATAGATACAGACAGGAAAAAGACTTTGGATTTACGTGAGCCATTACATTAAAATGCAAAAATATGTACGTGTTCCAGAACTTAGCCTAGTTTGCTGTTTCAGCACAATTTTATCAGAGCTACAGTAGGTGTCTGCGGCAACCAAATCTCAATTGACTCTCAAGACCAAGTGCAATTTGGTAATGAGATGGAGGCCATTCATTGTCTCAAGTGCTCTAAAAAGTGAAGGAAATTTGGACCAGACCAGAGATGAACAACAAGCCAAAATCAATATATTTTCCAATTTCACTAAGTGGTTGTGAATATTACTCATCCCCAGGGAAACCAAATACAGCCACCTTATGATAGGGGAAACTAGCTACAGTAATTGATAGGTTAATAAGAAATAGATTTTTCAGTATTCAGCTGAACAAATACAATAATTCTTAGCCAAAGACTTGTTGAAAGGTCACAGAGTAATGAAGGCTTTGATGGGTTAAATACTGTTAAAGAAACACTAATTCAAGACAGCTATTTGTGTTCCTCTTGCAGAAGTTAGACAGTTCAGTTCTATCACTTAGATTTTTAGATGTTTGGTTTGTAGAATATTTAAGGCACAAGCCAGTGAATGAAATTAACCAATCCTTGCTTCTGAGACCCACAGCTTCAATTATTCAGAGTGCAGCCATCACTGGATTTCTCTAAAAACAATGTTGTAATAATGGGCCTAACCCAGCCCCTTTTAAAGTCCAGTGAAAGACTCATATTTACCTTACTGGGACTTGGATTGGGCCCAATAACAACAACATGTATTTCTAAAGTTTCTGTTGGGTCTGGTACTTTATGTTCTAAACCAGTCCTGCTGTGCGCTATTAAATATCCACCAGGTTTCATTTCAGAATTGGCTACATTGCAGCGAGTGAAATGCTTGTAAATATAGTGTGTGAAATATTTTGGGTCCCTATAGAAGGAAAGGCACTTTATAGACAAAGATATTATTAATAAAATAGAGCCTTCCATTCAGAAGGGTTCCAAAGCACTTTATAAACTCCACACACTTCATATTGCCACTGGAACACCGTATTTTCAAAATTAAAAACTAGGAGACTTTTCTGTTGACATTTTTTAAGCTTTCAAACAACTCATACAAAAGTGCACTTTTTTTTTAAAACATGCAATAATGTTGCAACTGCCAGCTTCTGACGTAGCAGCCCCAAGTACATATTTCTCAGAGTGAAGAATTTTTGCCAGTAATGTAATGTTCTCCATCAGTTTCTCATGAAACACTGAACAAGTGTAATTAACATTCACTTTGTGCAAAAGAACAGCTTTGATAGAGTCTATGCTCATTTGACTTTTCTCTGCACTCCAAACATTGAGCACTTGTTGCACTGAACTCTTTTTTCCTGGTAAACACAGAGCATCTTTTACTCCCTAAAGTAATGTCATGAACAAACATTTGTAATTATTAAAAAAATAAACACCAAACATTTTCACTGATGAAATGGAAAACTGGGATAGTTCAAGTGATCAGAAAGACATTCCCGGGGCATCCTATGAAAAACCCAGACAGTCCCATTAAACTAGAACATATAGTCACTTCACTGAAATGCAGCCACCTCAGGAGTGAAAAATTGCAGCTGTGCAGCAGCATGCAACCGCATAGCACAACAAGTGAAGAAATATTACACATCCAAATGAAGCTACTGGGAAATGTAGGTAGGCAAAACTGACTGAGCTTTAATGTGATTGGGACTAGCAGACTAACGCCCTAAAATTGAGATCCTAAGTTAAAGACTTACAAAATGATTCAGGTTCTACATCTTAACCAAAGATGATAAACTCGGCTGAGCTCCCCACAGATCAGTAATAATGCAAAAAATTAAGTAAGGAAGCCAAACTAGAGTGGTGTCAGCTTTAGACCTAGGCATTGAGATATCCACTAATGAGACCAATGATCCACAATGCTTTCAGTTTGTACCCCAATACTCATATTCCCAGAGCACATTCTGTTCTAGAGAACACCCCAATCTAGAAACTATGGAGTCAGTTCTGCATGGACGGTGAATGTAACTCCCACAAATATCCATGGGGTCTGGCACATACACAGAACATGGAACAAACTCCTCAGTTACTTGTAAAGGGTCATTTTTCACCTGTGAATAGATCAAGTACTGCTAAAGAAAAGGATTAACACTCCATACACCTAAAGGGAGGCAATTTGACAGAAATGGTTTTAACAGCCCGCACGTACTGTAATTGCTTTCAAGACACATTTAAGCAACCACAAAATGGTTTAATGGCTGTGGTAGGAAGCCTGACCTGCTTGACCTCAGCCTGTAGGTGCCGGAGCTGTAGGCATTGCTCTAGCCGTTTGTGAGTCTGATCGGCGTTAAGCTCTAGTTCATGCTGTTTCTCATGAAGGAACTCCAGCAGCTCTTGCACTTGTGTCGCAAGATCAACGTCCTTTTCGCAGATTAGCTCAATGCCTACAACAAAATGACATACAGAGAGAGAGAGACAATTTCATTTATTTGCAATTCCTTTTGCAGTACAATTCTGCCACCCACCACATTAATTTGAATCTCTCTTGATTCTTGGTAAACTCTCTCACAAACAATGTATGGTTTACCAAGGTTGGCTCCAGGGTTTTTGCCGCCCCAAGCAGAAAAAAAAAAAGCCACGATCGATCGCAATCTGCGGGAGCTCTATCGCCGCCGCTTCAGTCTTCAGCAGTAACTCAGTGGCCGGTCCTTCGCTCCGAGAAGGACACAGGGACCTGCCGCCAAAGACCCGGACTTGCCGCCCCAAGCAACTGCTTGCTGGGCTGGTGCCTGGAGCTGGTCCTGTGATTTACCCTGATGCACGTTTGTTGAATCCTATGACTGTATTGTCCTATCACTATGTGTATCAATAAAATGACATTTCCTTGTTGATTGCTCCTTGTTTTGCTCATCTGAAACTGTCCATACGGAGATGATTTGACTACAGCTTTGGTGATGTGGAACTCGGAATTTTAAAAAATACTTTATGAATTTTAACAAATCAAAGACTAAACTACTCCCCCAGCCTTATGTTATTTCATTAATCAATATCTTATAAACACATTCTTTCTTTGAAGAAAGAAAGAAAAACAAACAAACAAACAAACACCTGTCCTCAATTCAGGATGGTAGCTGGGGGCCCACAATGTGGAGTGTGTGCCTAAAGTCTGTCTGGGTCCTTAGGGGACCATTAACATTCTTGTAATTTATACTGTCCTTTAGGTTGTTCTCAATTATGCCATGAGTCAAATCATGGCAAACCAGCTCTAGAACCACAGGCCTGAAAAGGTGGCTTAGTGCCCCCTTCCCCAGTCCCTCAAAGTCCAGCACTGAATATGCTTCACTGGACCAGAGGATCTGACTCACTGTGTAACTGTCCCAAGAAAAACAATGCAGAGCAGTATACTGTCCTCTTTGATTTGTAATTTCACCAGTGTAACTGACAGACTTTGACCAGAGTCTTTATTTGACATTCCACACTACTGTAATCCATGTAATGATAAATCAGTAAGGGCCTGATTCTTCTCCTATTGAAATTATTTAGAATTTTATTACTGGCTTCAACAGAAGCAGGATCCTAATAATTATAATAATCAGATCCAAGTAAGTGTGAGAAAACACTACACTGTTCTCCAAAGCCATTTGATTATATAAAATAAAACAAGATTAAAAAAAGGACTTCTCCCTCCTCTCTCGCCCCTCCCTTGCGCAACTAAAAGTTGTACAGGAAGCAAGGAAATTATGTTTCGAGACATTTAATACGAAGCACCTTTTCTATGTCCCAGAGTTCCATGACTTTTACCTTCTGTCACAGTGATATCAGCAGAGGACAGAATTAGCAACCAAATCAACCCTGTGTCAACCCTACCTTGTCTCTTCCAGTTTCTGGTTTTATCATGAAAGCCACATCAGAGTGAAACTGATTGGCTGATTCTCTCTCCCAGCCAAAACAAAACAGTTTCTTCATTACCAGATAAGGTGGAATGGCCCCAGGCTTCACATTAAGGGTCTGGAAATTTAATTTATGCTCCCATTCTTGGGAGCGAAGTTCCTTCTAACTGCCAGACACCATGCACATTTGTTATAACTAGCCTACATATGGTACTGTGTCCCTAGGACATCGCTGGTGTTTTGTATGCTTGACTTCACCATGCCTATTTGATATTAAACTCACAGTTTTCCATCATGCACACTCGACTGATGTAGTTTTGACCTTGCTAACTCATCAGCAGCAACCAGTAAACTGCCTAGGATGATATCCAAGGGCAGACTGCTCTCCCAGTGATGAACGATTTGCCCTTTCTTGCTTGCCACATGTCACACAGATTTATGCCACATTGCCAGCATATGCAACAAGAGCGCTCGTTCTTGTTAAGGGTGGATTTGTAAAATAGAAAGCATTTTTACATTGTATTTTTGGAATAATTTCACACACAAAAATCCTCACCTGGAGGTTTATGATATGGAAGCACAACTGTTTTTTCAATAAACTGAACGCAGTTTCAGTTTTCTTCAATCATCTTGTAACTGAAGGGGATTTCAACAGACTGGTATTGCCTGGAGTATGCTCTTAAACAGATTTATTAAAAAGAGTGGCCATACGTACAACAACATAAATACACCACAGCTCTGAGTTATAATGGCATAAATCTAGAGAAACAGCACTGAAGTGACTGGATTTACTCTGAATTTATGCTGGTGTAATTGAGAGCATAATATAGTGCATTGTACAATCTACCTACCTACTTATCTATATACCTTTTCTTTTATCCTTTGGGTAACTACAGACCTTTTAAATTATACACATTCATATAAGGCCTGATCCAAAGTACAGTGAAGTCAATGAAAAGACTACCATTGACTTCAACAGGATTTGGATCAGGCCTATATTATACATCACATCCTGCCTATGTTTTAACCAATTAGGATATTATAAAAAGCCCAACTTGCCAAAATAAGATGAAATCTGAAAAAAATCCACCCCCAGAGTCCATTGCTAATTTTAAGAAAAGGCCATTCTGTCTGCATGGATGCCAGAAGTCAAATTTCTGACTTGACTTCTAATTTTTAAATAAGTAGTTATGCTAGCTAGTATTACTACTGCCCAACTTCTATTAGTGGGAGCAACATAATCAGCTCTTAACTAAATCACTGAATAACCTTAAATGTATTAAAAACATTTTGTGACAAAATCTGTGCTAAACTTTACAGATGACATGGATTTATGTAAACTGAAAATAGCTTCCATTAAACACTAAAATCAAGGGGAAAATAAATACATTTGCTGACTTATAATTGACAAAAATGTGTTTTGTGTAATATTGAGCTGTAGCTTATAGACAAAGCTATCATGAGACTTCAATTTCAAAACCTCTTCAGTTTGAATTTGCCAGATAATAAAATCACTGAATAGACTGAATAGAAATTTCTTTGTACAATAAGTATCACTCCCACGCTCAGAGGGACTTATTCCTGCGCTGATTTAGAACCCCGTTCGGGAACGCATCCTAGTTCAAGGAAGCACTTCAGCACATACTTAACACTAAGCATGTGCTTAAGTCACATTGAACCAAATGGTTAAATAATTAAAGTCAAGTACTTGTTTAAGTGTTTTTCTGAACAGGAATGGATCTAAGCATGTTCTGAACTGGAGTTAAAGCAAGGCTTTTACAGTCCAAGCACTCCCACTGGGGTAGATCCTTAGCTGGTGGTGCAAATCATTATGGTTCTATTGGCTACATCAGCTGAGGATCAGCTCCAATGACTTTAGTAGGATTGCTAGGGTGTAAATCAGCACAGAAATGGATTTATGGGCTAAATTAAGTCTCGGTTGAACTCCACTGATTTCACTTGGAGTCACATCAAGAATGAACTGACAGTATCTTACAGACAATACAAGAGTGATATCTTAAAGTCAGATTGCTGCACGATCACTATCAGGGGATAGCATCTTGCACCACAGATGTTCCCATTTTCTTCAGTAGGGCTATTTGCAGTGTGAGATATGGGATCATCATCTGGCCCTCACAGAGCTGTGTTGCAACCAGTGTGACTTTGTTTTTTTACTGAACAATTAGAAGCATTCTTCAGAAAGGTTAAACAAAGCCTTTGTGTTCCTGCGACATCCATTTCCTAAACCAGAAATGAAATCACAACTTGAAATTAAATGCGATAGATTTCCATTTCCTTTATAATGAATGTGGATGCTGTGGTGACGCAGATGAATGGCACTAGACTGACAGCCCTGGATACTACAGGCCTCTTTCTATTTGTGCACATAATAGGTATGAGATGGGTAGCAACAGTGCAGACTTCCACAAACTTGTCTTATCAATGTGCTATCAGTCCTGACCTAGACAAATCACTTCTAAGGCATAAGTAGTTCAGTTTCCAGGATGGCTCATTCACTCCTTGACTGATTGCCTACAAGGGTGCTAATTAGTGCCAGCTGTAACAGTGCAATATTGGCACCTGTCTTCTGGGAACTCAACTGAGAACCCAAATAAGAATGTATACAGGCCATTACTCAGTTATCAGATGGTATCAGCTTTTGGTCACGAATGATGTAGGTTATAATTGAAGTGACTAATACATACACAAATGAAGTACATGAATATGTGGTAAATGGAGTTATATCAGAGATTAGATATAAAAAAAAAACGAGGAGTTCTTGTGGCACCTTAGAGACTAACAAATTTATTTGGGCATAAGCTTTCGTAGGCTAGAACCCACTTCATCAGATGTATTAAGTAAAAAATACAGGTGCAGGTATAAATATATGAAAGGATGAGGTTGCTTTACCAAGTGTTAGGTCAGTCTAATGAGATAAATCAGTTATATAGTTTGGTTTGAGGGCTGTAGTACTTTGGGGTAATTCTTGTTATTGGTGTCAGGAATCAGGGCCTGCAAGCTAGTCTCCAGACAGTCCCTCAGTACAGCAGGCCTGCAGCAAGCTGCCTGCCCAGCCATGGCACCTGACTGGTTGGAAGGGCAAGCAGGCCAGCTCTTAATCTAGTGGCAGCAGCAGCTCACTGACTGCTCATTGTTCATGCCCGCCATTGTACCGGCTCTTCATATCACCTGCATTGCACTCAGCCTTGCCTCTGTCCTGCCCCCACCTTGAACCCCTCCTTGCCTGTTACCTTGCTTGCTCCCATTCCTGTAGCTTTGACTTCTGACTCCAGTTTGACCCTTGTCTCTGGCTTCTGAACAGTGACTCCGGCTTGACCCTGAGCTCTAGCTTCCAACTACTGAGGATCATTATGCCTGACACCCACTCCAACCGCTAGGATAGACCACCTTTGTCCTGGTCAGGTGACAACTGGGCTTGGTGTGAATGTGTTGAGTGCTATTTAGTGGCCTCAAATATACAGAAGGTCACACTAACTAGATGTTCTGGAGGTTTTTTTTGGGCCTTAAATGCCATAATTTGAACCCCGGGCCAAGATTTACCAAAAGTGACTAGTGATCTTTGACCAAATTAAGACATCTTAAAGGACCTGATTTTCAGAGGGTAAATGCACAGAAACTTGTGAAAATCAGACCCTTTTAAGGTGTCTCAAATTGGGTACCCAAAAATATCAGTAGTCATTTTGGAAAATCTTGGCCCTTATGTTAAGCTTTAATTTCTTTCAGAGATCTCATCTCACCCCAACAGCAGAGTTACAATCAAAATGGAAAAATGGAATGGAGACCAATGCATGTGAATTAACAATTGTAGCTTACTAACAGCTCTTGTCCTTTTGGTAACACAGATATACCAGTAGTATTCTCTAGATATATAACTCTTTCCTGAAGGACATGTAGTGTTAATGGAACCCAAAGACAATTTAGATGAACTACAAAATCACTGAGAATACAACATGACTTTTAGAGAGCTTGTATGAACTTATAAAAATGAAAACCTTGCTGAAAACAAATATTCTTAGAGTGAAATCAGGTTAATCAAGTCCTGGTTTATCCATATGTGTCAGTGTAGCGCTTTGGTAAGAAGTACCAGTCCCATTAAGAGAACATTTGCCTGACAGACTTGTTAGCCTAAAGATCTCCAAGCCAAATAAAAAATTATCGTCAAAACTGTAAACACTAAGTCTGTGGCTTCACTATCTAAACTTTCAGCTAAGTTCTTATTGCAGCACTAGTGATCATGTTCAATAAGAGGCAATGATAACTGTTGATTTTCAAAAAGTCCCATACTGAGTTTGCAGCTCTGTCAGTAAGAACCATCAGCTTTTGACTGGTAAAGTGAACAAACGATGTAGAATTCAGTGAGAGGAAACAAAATTCAATGCAATTTTAATTGAGTTTAACTGTCCTTTATTGAAATGAGAAACAGTAGTCTCCAAAGAGCAATTACTGTCCCTTTGCCATCCTCCCAATATTCTGCATTCCCTGCAAAACAGGTATGAAAAGAACCTTCAGCTAACCCCTATTATTCTGGATCCTCAAGAGGTTTTGCTTCTTTGGCTTTGGAAGCAAATGATTCTTTTTAGATACACATGGACCTCACATTGGGAGACTAGGTAATACTTTAAAAATATTTTAAAGATCATATCCATTTAATCTCTGTTCCATTGTTTGTAATCCAGAGAAGTTGCTTCTACTCTCCTGCAGCTTGGGAGTTCCAAACAAACACAGTGAGTTTTTCTCAGACCAATCCACTAGGTTCCTGTCTGTGCTCTGCTCTGGATCACACCTCCCATGCCTTCTACTCCCTCCTGTGCTCTGCTCCACATCTTGTACCTCCCAGGCCATAATCCTCTCATATTTCCAGGAAGAAAAAAAAGTTGCATTTTACTGATTTACTTTGGGCAATTCTACCACATCACAAAGCCAAGGACTAATAGGGAAAGCACAGGGCCAGCCGTACTGTGAGTAGATACTGTGCAAGCTTCCACATATGGTTCACCCAATGCACCTGGTTTCCTATCTTGCAACATTCTCTCTTAGTTGCTGCTGAGCTTCTGTTAACCGGAGTTTGCCGAATTATGCTGATTATTGCCAGAATGTATCTTGGGGTGAAATGTTTGCAAGAGAATGGGAGGAGACCAAGAAAATCAGTTTTATTTGTATCCTGAACAGTCCTTCTTATCTTAATTAAAGGAGGTGGGGGAACTGCTCTGTGTGCCTTTCAAGGCACGTGAGAAGATTTAAGCATCTTACAAATAATTATAGCCTTTGGGACAGTAGGCAGAGATTAATCTGAATGATTATTTTCCCCAGATGAGAATGCAAAAATCAGGATTTTACAGTACTCACTGGAAACTTGAACCTTTTGCTGAGAAACAGGGTATAAGATACAAAGCAACTTCTCTACTAACAGGCTTCAAGACTGCCATTTAGGAGCACACGCCAGGGAAGTTTCTACAACCAAGTGCTTATCTTAACTTCCAAGTGGACATTGCAAGTAAAATTCCAACATCTTATGCCCTGTTCATACTGAAAACAATGTACATTCCAATACTTCTTTGAAGGAAGAATATCCATAGTTACCTGGCTAGGACTCTGTTCAGAGATTATGTGTTTTCTTTTGTATTTTAGTAAATGGATGACCATTAAGCAAATTGCCCTGCTCACCTGAAGCCTGGACTTCCATGATGTACTGGTGTAAATCTTGCCCTTGCTGAATAACCTCAAAGGTCATGTTGTTCATGGCCAGTTTCCGTTCGGTGTGGCGCTGCAAGCGCTGCTCAGCCAGAGTGAGGTCCTCGGTATTGAAATCATTCATTTGTCTCAGCAAATCTTCATTCCAGGCATCTAGCTCTGCTGTTACCTTCAAAGAAAAAAAGCCACATATTGTATACACTGGAAGCCAACAAAAGATTACTTCAAAACAGCATTTGGATCTTCATAATGAGGGGCTGATCCTAAGCCCCTTGAAATCGAGGGGAGTCTTCCTGTTGACTTCCATGGGCTTTGGAACAGGCCCTTGCATGGCACTTTTCCTCTGTGGATCTCAAAGCTTTGACAAAGGTGGGTGAGTACTGTTACACCATTTACAGGCCGGGAAAATACAGCACAGAAGTGGCTTGTTCAACGTCACAGCAAATCAGTAGCAGAGTTGATACAGAACCACAGTTCCCAGCTCTAACCTCTATACCAATATCTAGCAGTAATTTACAGAGGCTGGCTAACTTTGCTTCCTTTGTTACATGTTCTCTGTTTCTTCATTATAACAATTGGCCTGATTAATCTAACAGTTATTATTATTTTTACTGTGTTATCACCCAATAGCACCCAGACAGTAAACAGGTCCAATAGCATTAGCCTCTGTAGAATTACACTTGAAACTAGATACAAACAAGTGAGCATAGAAAGCAATAGGAAGAAATGAAGAACAGGGGACAAAGGTACAATAACGAAATCTTGCTGTTAAGTTAGGCATCTAAATTCATATTTAGGTACCAACGTGAAAGATGCCCAATTTTCAGAGACGCTGAGCCCAGTTCTCACTGAAATCAATGGGATTTGTGGTTTCCTAAATATATACTTAGGTGCTTAACTTTAGAAACCTGCTTTTGAAAATTTTGGCATCTTATCCCATGGTCACAAAGCAAACCAAGTGCACAGAACCAAGGATTTCTGGTTCCAAATCCTTTATATGTTGTTTTGGATGGGGATTTAAAAGACACAGTTTTAAATTCAAAATGAGAACACAAGCCCATAAACCCTTTTTAGACTCTTCTTTGAAATAAGCGGAAACACAGATTTGTTCACTCCAGGCAATCTGTGACTATTTTACAGACCTGGGACCGAAGTCGCAGGGTGAAAGGCAGAGCATAGGAGATCCTGAGGGCTTTACATTTTTATTCTGATTATTCCTATGTCCATTCCACTCAATTAACTTTAAATAATAACCAGTCCCTTTGGTGCCCTTCCTGATTCTAGTGGCCTATGATTCACTCACACTTCTCAGTTAATTGGAGTCTCTGGAATGTGGTGGCTTATTGGCAGATTTTCTGTTCTAACAATTACCAAGCCCTAGAGAAATGGTCATGGTAGAAATCAGAGAAGGAGCTTGATAGAAAATTAGAAAGGGTTTTAGAGAGCCTCTGTTGATAGCTAGAAGGACTAAGGCCGACTTGACCTCATTTTAAGCTATAGACAGCATAATGAACATCTACAGTTTAAAGTGAGAATAGATTTCCACCATTAATGACTATGGTACTTGAGGTTCCATATGAAACCTGTTTTGCTTGCACTTTCTGGTAGTATGGCATATAATTTTACTGGATCAGAAAGAGGTTTAATTTTTATTCATTATTAAGAATATTGCCTGTCATAGTTCATTGCATTGACTGTCAGGCTGCTAAAACATAGTCATTTGAAAATTTATAATGGAGTTAATCAGAGTACTGCCCAGTTTCCTGTAGATGTGAATACATTCTTGTGCACCTGCATTGGGGAAACCAACTAAATGCACTTATGAATAATAGTTAGAGGGGAATCAGAAATCCAATAATATGTCACATCTGATTTCTCTTACAAATTCCATATTTAGGATAGTGGAGAATCTGTCTACTACGGAGAAAGTATCTCTCCATCCTGTAGCTCTCTATGCATAGGGTCAAATGCAGTGTTGTTGTAGGCATGTTGATCTCAGGATATCAGAGGGATACGGTGTGAGAGGTAATATGTCTTTGTGATGGGGTTCCCGGGGTGCAATCTTGACTGTACGACTGCTAAGCCCTGTGTCCCACCAAGCTGGGCTGTCCCTCTCACAGTGCCCCGGTCAGAAGCCTGATCAGTGTAAGTTCATTACCCAGTCTGCCTCTGCCTCAATGTGGAGAGGAGACACATTCACCTTTGTAAACTGAGCTGAGATTTCCCAAGCACCCCAACCAAAACACACTGGTTTAGGTAAAATATAAAAAGATAGATTTTAAGTGATTATAAGTAGTAAGTTTAGAGATCAAAGTTGGTTACCTAAGAAATACAATTAAATTCACAAATTGAGTTCTATAAACTAAATAGGATTTGAATCAAGCAATGTCTTACTCTTAGAAATGATACAAACAGGTCACAGATCTTCAATACAGAGGCTGGACCTGACTTCCGGCCTGGGACCACCCTCCCCCAGTTCAAAGACTTTGTCCTCTAGATGTGTTTCCAGGTGTGGAGTTGTATAGGAGGGGGAGAGGGGAAGTGAGGCCAAGTCATGATGTCACTTGGTCTCTTTATAGTTTCTAACAGCTTGCTGGAAAGATCTTTTGCTATGACAAGCTAGTTTCCATTGTATATGTGCTCTCTCTGAGATGGTGGTCGGGAGAGTGGATTCCCTTCAATGGGCCATCAGTGCATCTGGCTACTCCAACTGTTGTACCTGAAAGGCTGATTGTGGGTGTTCTCAACCTCACAACAAATTTCAGTAACACACAACAAAACTTCATAACTTCATGTACAATGATAGCACATACAATCTCACTGGTCATTAGTGTTCAACAGATCAAGGCTGTTAAAATGATACCTCACAAGGCAAACTTTGTACAAAACATGTCATAATTATATGACTCTGATGAATACGGGGGTTCCAGGGTGCTGCTTTGAGGTACAGAGTGCCTCTGGAGACAATTTTTTATTAGAGACAAGCTTTCAAGCTTACACAAAGCTCTTCTTCTGAGCTCTGCATAAGCTTGAAAGCTTGTCTTTCACCAACAGACACTGGTCCAATAAAATATATTACCTCACCCACTTTGTCTCTAATATTCTTCCAGGGCAAGAAAAAAAATCTACGCAGGTCTCTCACAGGATTAATCTGTTAAGTAAAACGGAATATGCTACACTGAACTGGGAAACAGCAGATGAGTGGGCAGGGTAGAGTCAAGGTGGGGAGTGAGGGAAGATCATATAGAGGCAATGAAGGAGCTGGGCAGAGCCTGGATATGAAGACAGGGAGTACATGGAAAGAGGCGGTGGTGAAGGTCTAATATGGCCAAAGTAGAGGAAGAGGAAGATTGCTTTAGTAGTTGGCTAGACTGAAGAGAGGAGAGTCAGGGAGGCTGGTGAGGAGGCGTTTACAGCAGTCCAGGGGAGACGGAACCATGGCATTACCA
Organism: Chelonoidis abingdonii; assembly: GCF_003597395.2. Lineage (NCBI taxonomy): Eukaryota > Metazoa > Chordata > Testudines > Testudinidae > Chelonoidis > Chelonoidis abingdonii. The sequence goes on from NC_133778.1 coordinate 69,006,133, forward strand.
GGGTTTTGGCAGTGGAAATGGAGAGCAAGTGGATCTCAGCTCCAGCACTCAGCTCACCAATGGAGTTCAGAGCATATCAGCAGAGCGGATCATAGAATGACATCTATTTAGTGGACCTAAGAGCAGAACGTTGCCTGCAGACTGATGTGGATGGGAGGAGCAGGAAGGGAGGATGAAGCTGTCACTTTTATAAATCCTACACTTACAGAAAGCTCCCCATTCCTGTCTCTCAGACAGAGAGACAGGATTTAGTGTGGAGTGGCTCTGAAGATATCACAATACATTCCCCGTTTTTGATAATACCCCTAGAGATGCCACAGTGGATGGGTTGATAGTGGGCCACTGAGATATAGGAAGGATGTCATTGCAATGATTGTGCTCCGATGCTTTTGGATTCTGAATCCCAACAATATCCATACAAAAAAACTGCATATACCTCTAAAAAACACCGTATGAGAAACAGCTTGGAGCCTCACTTTCCAGGTGAAAACTTAAGGACATCCCATATGACACATGTGAAAAAATAAAAGATCTACATGTAAGAATGGCTGGTATCTTTCTTATGATGCCTATTATTTAATTCATATTTTATGAGCCAAGATCTCTGGAACCTGATTTTGAACAAAGAATCCTCATATTTGATTGTTAACTATACAGATCTATCTGTACAAAGCCATAAAAATCCTGTATCTCTGAGCAGACAGCTAATTCACTTGAAAGACTTTGCTAATGTTATAAACTCGGAAAGCGACACTCACGTGAGTTACAAATAACAGTGAAGTGAGTTACTGTCTGAGAGATGACTTTTGTTCCTTTCCAAATTCATGTTAAGCCAGAAGAGCCAAGAAGTGAAATCAAAGCTGCAAGATTTGATAGGAGGAAAAACAGAGCCAAAGAAATGGTAATTGTGGAAAACGGAATTCAGCATATAGCAGACTTCAGTGATCCATGGAGCTTTCATAGGATAAGACAAGAATAAAGAAGCAAATTCTGTCCTGTCCACAGTGGGCATCTGCTGTGAATCTCCAAGGGCAGAAACTGACCTTAAAAGAACATTGATTGCATGGACTGTAAAATCTGCACAGAACGGATTCTGGGTGGTGCTGTGCAGACACACACCAGGAAAGCGGCTGGCAGAATCATTGGGAAGAATTTGGCAGCTACTTTACAGGACCACCTGCAAAGTCTTGGAGAAGCTTCCCTGCAGAGAGAGGCCTATGGGATCAGCAGAGTGGTCAGAGACATGTACTATCCCTGACCTGGCAATGGTCTCTATGCACACACACCTGTTCAGATTATTCCGGCTTTTAGTGGTAAATGACTGTGGAAGGCAAATCACAATTGGAGTTGCAGCTAGCAAGGAATCTTAAGAGTAACAAGAAAGGTTTCTACAGGTATGTTAGCAACAAGAAGAAGATCAAGGAAAGTGTGGGCCCCTTACTGGATGGAGGAGGCAACTTAGTGACAGAGGATGTGGAAAAAGCTAAGGTACTCAATGCTTTTTTTGCCTCTGTCTTCATGAACAAGGTCAGCTCCTAGGCTACCACACTGGGCAGCACAGTATGGGGAGGAAGTGACCAGCCCTCTGTGGAGAAAGAAGTGGTTCAGGACTATTTAGAAAAGTTGGACAAGTACAAGTTCATGGGGCCAGATGCACTGTATCCAAGGGTGCTAAATGCGTTGGCGGATGTGATTGCAGAGCCATTGGCCATTCTCTTTGAAAACTCAAGGCAAGCGAGGGAGGTCCCAGATGACTGGAAAAAGGCTAATGTAGTGAGCATCTTTAAAAAAGGGAAGGAGGAGAATCCGGGGAACTACAGCCCAGTCAGCCTCACTTCAGGCCCTGGAAAAATCATGGAGCAGGTCCTCAAGGAATCAATTTTGAAGCATGTAGAGGAGAGGAAGCGATCAGGAACAGTCACATGGATCACGACGGGCAAGTCAGTGTCTGACTAACCTGATTACCTTCTATGATGAGATAACTGCTTTGTGAGGAGGGGAAGCAGTGGACGTGTTATTCCTTGATTTTGGAGCAAAGCTTTGATACTGTCTCCCCACAAGTATTCTCTGCTCAGCAAATTAAAGAAGTAGGGCTGGATGAATGGATAACAAGGCTGGACAGAAAACTGGCTGAGTCATTGGGCCTCAACAGCGTGATCAATGCTCCATGTGCTGTTGCAGCAGTATCAAGCTGGTGGCCCCAGCATCAGTCCTGGGGCCGGTTTTGTTTCAATATCTTCATTAATTGATCTGGGGATGGCATGGATTGAACCTCAGCAAGTTTGAGATGACACTAACTTGGAGGAAGTAGTAAGATATGCTGGAGGCTAGGGATAGGATACAAGAAAAGGGGAAAAAAAAACTGACGAATTAGAGATTGGGCCAAAGAAATCTGATGAGGTTCAACAAGGACATAGTGCAAGTCCTGCTTTAGGTGGAAGAATTCCACGCATTGCTACGATAGGACTGAGGGCTAGGCAGACAGTTCTGCGAAAAAGACCTAGGGGTTACAGTGGATGAGAAGATTGAGTCAATCAGTGTGCCCTTGTTGCCAAGAAGGCTAATGGCATTTTCGGTTGTATAAGTAGGAGCACAGCCCCAGTAGATTGAGGACGTGAATTGTTCCCTCGATTGAGGGGGGCCTTTCATTTTGTGAGTTTGGGATTAACTTTGTGGGGTTCCCAAGGTTTTTTGGGGGCCCCACACTAAAGAAGGATGTGGGAATAAAATGAAAAGAGTCCAGCGCGAGGGCTACAACAAAATGATTAGGCGGCTGGAGCGCCTGGCTTATGAGGAGAGGTTGGACGAACTGGATTATTTAGTCTGGTCAGAGAGAGCAGAATGAGGGAGGATTTGATAGGCTGCTTTCAACTACCGAAAGAGGGTTCCCAAAGAGGATGGATCTAGACTGTTCTAAGTGGTACCAGATGACAGAAAAAGAAGTAATGGTCTCAAGTTGCAGTGTGGGAGGTTTAGGTTAGATATTAGGAAAAACTTTTTCACTAGGAGGGTGGTGAAGCACTGGAATGGGTTACCTAGGTAGATGGTGAATATCTCCTTCATTAGAGGTTTTTAAGGTCAGGCTTGACAAAGACCTGGCTGGGATGATTTAGCTGGGGATTGGTCCTGCTTTGAGCAGGGGGTTGGACTACATGATCTCCTGAGGTCCCTTCCAACCCTGATATTCTATGATTCTAAAGGGAATAGGCAGAGTAACCAGGGCAGAGAATGTTTTTGAGGGACAGCACCTCACAACACTTTATTTGTAGTCAAGTGTCATTCATTTCCATCACAGCTATAAGCCTTTTAATGACTGTTGCTAAAATATGGGACAAAGTGGATTTTATAGATATTAGTTGTGAGCCCCTCAATTCAGTACTCAGCACCTCCATTAGTGTCTCTCAACAAGGGTTAAATGGTTCTGTCTCTTTCAGCCTGACCTTCTGACAATAAGGTCCTTTTAATGTAACAGTTACTGTGTTCATATCCTGTGAAAGATCCCTAGCTTAAAACTAGGAAGAAATATTGCTTTTGTATTCTCTAGTTCAAACACAGGTTATTGGGCTGGATGCAGGAACCACTGGATGAAGTTCTCTGGCCTGTGTTATGAAGGAGATCAAGCTAGATGATCATAATAGTCCCTCCCTGTCTTGAAAGCTACATTGATTTGATAAATAATATGGGGCATCAGGCACCAAATAAGGTAGGTCCCTTAAATAAAAGTAGGACTTTCAACCAAGAGTAATTAATGAGGCTATTCTAAATCAGAATACATTGTCACTGGGGTATCTGAAAGCTTTCAGGAGTCTGTTATGCCTGTTTCCTATTGCCAGTCACAATTTGGAATCGATATACTTAGTGGATATTTGATCTGTTTTTTGACTATCTAAAGATCATCCAATATATTAGGACTGAAGCAGGAAAGAAAAGACAGCAAATCACATTACATGGCTTTGGATTAATATCCGTATGCCAAACATTTGCCTTGACTTGAGTAAGAAGCAGACAAGGGTTCTAACTAAATGTAGCTGGTTCGTCGTCACCAACAGAAACACCAGAGGGTTCACTTTTAGGTAGAATACCTCTTCTGCAAATAAAATAAAATGATACAAGTTGGAGAGAAAAGACACACAGATGGCACATTTCCTTGCAGAATGGAGAAGGTCCAATGCACCTAAAAAAATGGAAGTATACATAGTGTTTGTGGAGAACAATTAACTCTGAAGATGATCTCTCTCTATTCCAAGCGCCAGAGCAGGAGGGAAAGTTTACAGACAACAGAAATCTGTTGCTCCAGCTCCAACAGAAATCTACAGAGTGGACATTTAAGGAAGTTTACGAAAGGAACTGCAAAAGAAAGCGGCCTGTAATGTGGATTTCACCATCCAGGGAAGCTCAGAGAAAACAGGTTAGATTTTCAGAAGCACAAATGGCAGTTAAGACCTGATTCCCACTGAAAGTCAAAGTGGCTAGGCACTTAACTGCCATTTGTATCTTTGAAACTATCCCCCACATTTCTGGCTTTAAAAGTGAGCAGACGAAACAGGAATATGGAAAACAGTAAGCAGACAGATGCCTGGAACTAAAAACAGAGATGTTTGACTAAATACAATACAGGGTGTGACTATTTCTTCAGGCAGAAGGAAGGTTGAGGTGCAATTTGTATCCTCTTCATAATGTCCGGGGGGCAGTTAAGCAAGAAAAGCTTTGCCCCAGGAATGGATTGGTGACCCTTCAGCAGATGCCCCTTCTGAGTTCCACCATGGAGAAGCAGGTTCAAGCAGTGGATGGAGCTCCCAAGGAAGGAGGCTTGTACTGGAGAATTGCCAGGAGACACAACAGTAGAGTGAAAGATGAGCCACTGAGTGAAAATCCCATAAGGGATTTTCAGTAAAACTGTTTTCAACTCTTTGGTTTTTGCCTGTTTCTATAAACACCTATTAAGCTTCAAGGACTAATGAGCAGTTTGGAGAAAGCCATTTCTGTTAAAGAATTCAATCCTACCACCAAGGTGTGAGGGCTTACAGTCTAAATCTGCAGAGATTTCCATATGGACCTCGCACACAGTCAGGTATTCCTGATAGCTCTTAAAGTTAAAAGAAATAAGTAAGGGGGAAAATATTTAAAAAAAAAAAAAACAATCTTCCAGTAGTGAAAAAGGCACAAACCCAAATGCAACAAAAAATCCTTTCCAGATCACTTTTAAAAGCCATTCTTAACTTAGCCCATTTTTCTGATTTACATCAAGGCACTCTAAAGAAAGAGTGACTTTAGCAGGTTATCTGCAAAGAACAATGGAGTAAGCTAAGACTGGAATTTTGGCTTTAACTGGGATCTTTGCTGCTTTGCTGCATTTTTATCCTATTTTCTTTTTAGATTTAATATAACCCTTATATATAATTATAGAAATGATATGCAATGACTCATATAAGAGCACTAGAATTAGTTAGTTACATGAATTAAATATTGCATTACATTAACAAAAGGAATTAGAAATTCAAAAAGTCATGGCTCTGACTTCCTTATTGTTATTATATTATTATTTATTTACAGCAGCACCTGCCACTTGGTAGGTACTTTCCAAACAATTAAATCAGGGACAGTCCCTGCTCCAAAGAGCTCATAACCTAAGGCTAGGCAGATAAGCACACAGAGATTAAGGGAAGGAGGGGCAACAGGCAATTTACATACAAATCAATACTACTCACTGTGAGCAGCACACCTAAAGAGGGACTTTAAGAGGGATTTAAATGTGGACAGGGTAGGGGTCTTGTGAATGAGCTCTGGGTGCTTGTATTATGCACAGGGGACAATGGGGAATAAGGCACGAAGATGTGAGAAGCTGAGAAAAATGTGGACAAGGATGGGAACATTAGTAGAGTGGAACGGAGAGTAGGCAACCTAGAGCTTGACAAGACAGGATAAGAGGGGAGGGGCATGGAACAGGATGCATTTACTAGAGTAAAAGCTATAGGACAGTTTCTAGGAGAGCCATTGGAATCTTATGCACGTCCATCAAATGCCTTGGTTTTGAAAGCACAATACAGACTTCAGGATCCACTCACAAAAGTGCCTCTGCTATGCATCTTTTCTCACTTATGGTTAGCCACTTCAGCTTGCCATCTTTCTACTGTAAGGAAGCACTTCACTCCTGTATCTTAAAGGACAAAGTGTGCTTAATCAGTCAGAACGGTGACAGTGCTTTCCAGCATGAAAGCACAGAAGGGATGTGATTGCAGGTGGTGACAGAGGTAGCTGTGCTCTCTGGATAGACAGAAGGGGACTTAAACCAGCACAGAAGAAGGAAATATTGATCTGAGAAAAACAGTGGTGTCCATTGTATCAGCATGCTTTATTTACACAGCACAGCCTCTGCTCCTGTATTCAGTTTACACACACATGAGAACCCAGTCCATCATGGAAAACAGTATAAATATCTAATTTCTAGCTAAATCTGAAGCCAACCACCATTAATAAAAACATATTTTGCTTAAGGTATAATTTGTTGCTCTTAGTCCTCCCACCTCTGTTGTCTTCTCTGCTATGCTTAGAATAAACAAAGACCAAAAGGATTACAAGTTTCTTAATAGGCGTCTTTATTACAATTTTGAGACAACTGACTGCAATCTAGTATCTGTTTAAGGATTATTCTTTTGTCAGCTGAATCAAATCAACAATTGCTTGAGATGTATAATATAAAGGTGACATTTAACATACAGTTCAAATTGCTTTTCATTTTACTGTTGTTTAAGTTGTCTTCCTTGCTTGAAGACTAATCTTGGCAGCTATACTTATTTGTAAGTTCCTATATTGATCTGGCTACAATTTTTTTCTGTTTTGTCATTGGTTATGAATTATGTGTCATAATTATTCATTTCATTTAAAGAAAGAGATCGCTAACTAAAAGAATCTGCCTATCAGGTTCCCTATGCAAATAAGAAACATGCTCTCTGACTCATGTAGTGTGAGTTCAGGTGTTCTCATAATAAACAACAGCAAATCACACATAAACAATAGCAAATCAACAGTGACAGCACTGATTTTCTTTCAAGCCCCTATTAGTCACTACATCCTGATTCAGCAAGGTCAAAGTACATGTCAAACTTCAAACACCTTGCTGAGTCAGGGCCCACTAGATGTGGCTGTGTGCATTGAAGCAAATACCCACACGGGGATAAAGTAAACATGGTGGACCTGGAATCTACACCCAGTTCTGACCATGACCGGCTGTATGACCTTGAGGCAAGTCATGTCACTGCTCTGTGTCCCAGTTTCCTCATCTATAAAACAGGGCTTAAGATACCTATCCACCTTGGAAAAGCACTTTGAGATCCTTGATTGAAAAGCACTGCATAAGGGCAAAGAGTTATAATTGAAATGAATTCTGAAATCTTCCCTCAAAGCTAGATTGCAGCTTTTAGGGCTTGGCTACACTTGCAAGTTGCAGCGCTGGTGAGGGGGTTGCAGCGCTGGTGAGGGGGTTACAGCGCTGCAACTTACTTGGTGTCCACACTTACAAAGCTCAGCCAGTGCTGCAACTCCCTGGCTGCAGCGCTGGCTGTACTCCTGGTCTGCTACAGATGTAGCAAATCCAGCGCTGGTGATGCAGCGCTGCTCATCAGGTGTGGACACTCACCAGCACTGTTATTGGCCTCCAGGGTATTAAGAGGTATCCCAGAATTCCTGTAGCCAAAAAACGGAAGGTACTCCCCGGAGCTACGAGCACAGCTGCTCTTGCTCCAGTGAGCGAGCCGACGGAGCTTTGGAATTTACAGCTGTTTGCTTGAGGAGACAAACAGCACGGCGGAGGAGGGAGTCGTCGAGAAGCTGCTTATCTGGTCTGAACCTTTTACATTTAAAAGTGATTGAGAGAAGAGTGGGGGAAATGGCCAGAATTTGCAATGCAGTGAGCTTCACAGTGTCTGCTCCAAAAAATCCGCTCTCTCTGTCTCCCCGACGCTCCTGTCACACTCACCCCACCCCCTTCTTTGAAAAGCACGTTGCAGCCACTGAACGCTGGATAGCTGCCCACAATGCACCACCCACAGTGTTGCAAATGTTGCAATATGGCACATCTTGTCAGCGGTAGCTTCAGTGGTGCCACACTGCAGCGCTGTTCCTACACAGCTGTACGACCACAGCTGTAACTCCTAGCGCTGCACATTTCCAAGTGTAGCCATACCCTTAGTCACTTGCTGAAGTGTGAGGCACACTGAAGCCATACTGCTGCACAGAACATCTCTAATCTCCCTGCTGTGTAGATAACCCAGACTTGGGGTCTGCAAGAAACCCAGAAAGTGATTTGGAGTTTTTAATGAAAGGCTCACACAGCTCCACTATGAACATCCAATGTATGTTGCATGCAGACATACCTATATAGTTTGTATTTATTTTAATTTCAATCTAAAAAAGTATGCTGCATTTATATACATGCATGTACACATACGCTCACCAAGAGTGGGAGTCATTAAATACTCAGCATTTGGCCCTCTGCAGTACCACAGTATCTTCTATTCTATGCATATGAAGAGACCATGGTTATTGCATGTACCTAGAAGTTTGAGTTTTTAAGGCAACCACTGCTCTTGTGCAAACATACCACGTGTGATTATATATATATATATGAGTGTGTATTAGGATATCCAAGTGTTTGTATGTGAATGGTATGCAAAGAACTCTTTTAATAAGACTGTTCTATTTACATTAATAGCAAAAACTGTAGAATAGCTTTCACTACAAAATTTGACTATAACTGCAGTAACTGGAAACTTGTCTCTGTACTGTATCTGTTGCATATTACTATAGCTCAATTCCTACCTGTGAATCTGCATTCACAGCTTTTCCATCTTTTATAATTTAACACTATTTCTTGTCATAACTTAAAATAAACTCTCTCCTATTAAGTATTATGTAGCATTCTAAAGTTTCCATTCACTATCAATATAATTCATCAGATCATCTATTGAATTACATGCAACATCTCTGGGAATATATCATCATAAAACACTTTAAAAAAGTGCCACATTAACAGATTTATCCACTCCCAAAGGTGTCTCTGAACAACCACAAGAAAGATACAGTAGCAAGTTGATACTTCATATGGGCTATATAAACAACACTATGTTCCAGCATACATGAGACACAAATTAATTAACATCCCCTGCTTTTGTATCACATTCCATCTGATTTACAGGTAAATATTTATTCAGATTTGTTGAAAATCTCTTTAAAATTATCCAGTCCAAGAAAACCTCATTTATTTAATGCACTGATAACGTTTTTTCCTCCAATAGCATTTGATTTAAAAAAGGAGTACAAGGTAGAGATATAAGACCTCTTTTTAAATTTACTTACAGGCACACACAATTACATGATGAGCATTTTAGGGCTTCTTGTACAGTATTTCTCTTTTCTCCCTTTATGAAAAACAACTGTTATGCCTGCAAGCTGATTTCTAAGAGAACCCGTCATATGATGCTTAATATTTTGTTGCATCGAGGGGTTCAAAGCCATAAAATGCATCCAAAGAGAAAAATCTCACCTGCAAAAGATCATGAACTTTTAGATCAGCAAAAACAGATGTACATGAGGGGCATATGCAAACCACCATACGATGCATGCCATAAAACTGGTCACCACAGCATTCAGACACTCTGAATACAGTCAGCCGGGCAGACATGAGCGTGTCTTGTATGTCATAAAGGCATATTACTGGTTTCTAAATTTCCAATTTAACAAGTGATTTCTATTCACCTCCTAGTTCCACCAGACATCTCAGTGTAATCAAAGTCTTCTGTGATTCCCTGGAACTCTGTATATCCTGTTAGAGTATTAGTAAGAGACACAGTCACCACCTCCACAGCGCTACCTTCCCAAGATCACCCAGACAGCTCTTACCTCAATGGTGTACTGTTCAAAAATCCGGAGCTGAAGAAAGATGTCTAGTTTAATTTTCCGCTCATGGAAGAGCTCTTCCATCTGTACCTGGGCCTCGTCAAGCTGCTGAAGGACAGATTCAATGTGGCTGATGGAGCTATTGTGTGGAGTCTTATTGTTGGATACCGCTGAGTCCCTGTGGCAAGGCAGGAGAATAGTTAAAGCTCAGCATTAATGCAAGAAAAGAGCAGGAATTAAACACTCAATTCTGTGCGCAGCTGAGAAGCGAGCCGAAGCACAAAGGGCTGGAGGAAGGTGTATGCAATGCTCATTTCTTCTGCTTATTGAAATCCTGTGTTTCCTGAACTCAACAGCAAGTCAAAACAATGAGCGTATCCTTTCATATGTTGTGACACTTTGACCCCGATACACTCACAAGGAGTTGGAGGGTTGAGGAGCAGAATGGCCCATAAATCTGAACTGATCTCTTGAGGAATCTGACTGGCAATCCCATTTAATTCTAGACCAAATGACCCATTTCTTTCTACACGCAGCCTGTCTCAGGCATCATCCTCAAAGCTGCTACTAACATGCTGTTGATCTTTACAAGTTAAATTATGCCACCATTCGCATTGTTGCTAGTGAATTAAGAAAGTTGGAATTGCCAGTTGTCTGTTACAGCTATCCCCCTATTCCATTTTGTTTTCTTACAGCTGTCCCCATACTCCATTTTGTTCTTCTCCTGTGGCCGCCCCTCCCTGGCTGTTAAGTTGTTTAACAGGGCCACTGCCCTTCTCAAAGGGAGGGCCCCTTAAAGTTGTTTACCAAGAGCCATTGCCCTTCTCAAAGGGATGGCCACTTGTGCTAAGTGGGACCACTGCCCTGTTCAAAGGGTTAGTCCTGTTATCACCTTGTTAAACCTGGGCT